>NC_056741.1:760178733-760183733 GCF_019279795.1 Protopterus annectens
CACACACACACACACACACACACACACACACACACACACACACACACACACACACACACACACACACACAAATATATATATATATATATATATATATATATATATATATATATATATATATATATATATATATATATATATATATCTTATACAGCATATACATCAAAATATAATATATTATATTATATACAGCAAATATGTATACAGCAAAATCTAAAGAAAAGTCATAAGCAGACTGCTCAACTTCTTTGCTAAAGAAATCTGGACAAAGCAAAAAATAATGGGCATACAAAGGGCCAAAATCAGGCACAATTTTTAGATATTACTCTAATTCACTTAAAAGTTAATAGAACAACAGGTTTTACATTAACCTTCATTTTCTGAACATTAAGAAGTTTGAAACTCTAAGGGTTGGTCTTATCGACTATAATGCTCAGTGATTTTCCAGAAAAAAAATGAAAATTCTAATGAGGGACAGGGGCAAATATAAGGGAAAATCAGGGACATGCTGCAAAATTCTGGACAGATGAGAGGTATGGGAGTGAGTGCAGTATTGTCATTTGGTTCTATGTGTGCCTCTTACAGTTTTTTATTACCTTCAATCAAGGTGAACACTTCTTTTTGTTCATCAAAGTAAAAGTGAGGTGGGGTCACCAAGTCAGCGTACTCCACAGGGTGCCATATAAGCTAGCTATGGTTCTATCTATACACGTATAAAAGCATATACTAGATATAGCAGTCCCCACTAGAACCAGTATATAATGGGAAATGTAAAAACAAACCATCTTGGTGGCTGATCAGTATAAAGCTATAGCAAAAGAAAAACAAAAATACTAAAGTCCTATAACAAATCTAAATCTGCTCCATTAAGAACTCTGTCAAAAAAGATCAGCAAAGAACTAAAGGATAGCATTATTAATATTAAAGTAAAGAATGAGCTGAAATTATCATCACTAGCCAAGGAAAACTATAAATTAGTTATATCAAAAAGCTACGAAATAACTCCCAGCAATGTTTTGAACTAATCTGAAATGACATCATCCACTTTGATCCAAATGACATAATATATACAGTTGCTGATAAGTTTAGTGCTAACTTTAAATCAGAAATGTTCATTGACATTCTGGAAATAGCTGAGCCCCCTTCCCCCAAGATAATAGAGTTATATATATCCCAACAGTGTTTTTTAAAGCTAAAAAATACAATATCCATAGGCTCAGACAATTTACATGGATGCCTAATAAGTAGTACTAAACATACCCCTGTGGGTCCATTCCCAGACTTGTTTTATTTAAACTTAGACATAGGGTATGCCCCTTAAAAACCATAGTGCATGTCCCTGAAATGTCAAAAACAGTTGTTGTGATGCCCCTTCATAATTGGGTGCCTTATCACAGATCCCAGGATACTATGAATCCATCAGCCTAACTAGTCTAATTTGCAAAGCCATTGACTGCATCATATGCGACTTAGTAACTGGCAATATCAAAAACCTCATACTTTATGATCTTCAACAGTTTAGTTATGTGAATGGTAGATCGTTTATATTCAGCCTAGTAAACTTCTTCAGAATGGTCAGAGACACAATGGATAGTGGTCATGCATTTCATACAACATATCTGTATCTGGCTAAGGCATTTGACACCATTCCCCATACTCTTATTGTAAATAGGCTAAAAGATACACAGGTAGAATTTTTGAGTAAGGGGGATAGCAAACTGGCTGAAAGATAAAACCCACATAGTTAAGATGACAGGTAGTACCTCAGAAAGCAAGAATGTACCTCAGAGCTTAAAGCTGGAACTCCTCTTTTTCACATTTCCTTCTCTTACCTAAAAACTGTAAATATAAATATACCCCTAACTAAATTTATCAATGACAGTAAACTGGAAATTATCATTTGATCACCCTTAGATATGGAATCACAAATCAATTGTGCACACAAAGATGCTAAAATTAAATTCAAAAAGTGCACTATAATCACAGTTTTATTTTTTGCTTTCCACAGCTGACTATTCATTGTCACCATAGGCATCTCTTTATCTGTTGGGTCTACCACCACTGACTTATACTCCCCTAGATTAATTTCAATCCATTTTCAGGGCCAGTGAGAAGACTAAGGCACACTTAGGCAGTGTCATACTGCTGCTGGGAATATGACACCCACAATCTCACCTGCATGCATGCACCTGCTCATAATTCAAGGACAGATGTGCAATGGGTATGCTCGTGTATTGTCTTGCCTTCATGGTGACACAGCCATTGCCCTACCTACCTTGAAGACAATGCTTCTCTGGAATGCCCCTGACTTTGGCTGATGATCAGCCATGAGATACGTACATGTGTGCCTTCTCCAAGATATACATGCCCATGCTCTCCTCTTAGCCTCTTCAGATGCCTGAGCAACTAATCAACCTGAGGTCACTTGGACCATAGTCAGGGCTTTATCCCTTTATGTCACAGAGCTGCCGCTGGTCACAGTAATGTTATGTAAGGTAAACAACTCTCTCGACTCACAGCACATGGAATCACTGACAAGTCACAAAGAGAAACCACAGGTCCATAGGTTCATAGGTACTTACTATACTATTTCTCTGAGAATAAGAAGACAGACCAAATACCATCACCACCTTATAATGCTTTTGAATCTCCTTTATTTGAGAATTCATTAGAATGAAAAACATGTGCATAGCAGTGCTCTAAATAACTTTCACATCATGTAATAAAACTTTGTGACATATAATAAATAATAAATATATAAAAAAGGAAATAAAATATAATAATATTCTAGAATTTGGCAGTACAAATTTTTAATACACGGTTAATAGATATGTCTCCATTAATTCCTGGATGAACCCCTGTATTTAGTCTTAATTGCCAGAGTAATTCATTGCATTCAGTTATATTTTTCCCATTTATTCCCTTGCTCTGTTTGGGGGACTTGTTCAAGAGTAAAAAATTAAAACTTGTTAAACTTTGAACATCTCTGTATATGCTTGGTGGGGGTGCTAGTCATATCCTTATATCTAATACTGTAATTATTTTCGTTTATTCTTTGTCTTAACAATTGTTCTGTCTTCTCTGTATAAAACCTATTACAAGACAATTAGGTAGCAATGTAAACCACACTATTAGTCCCACAATTGTAATAGCCTGTACAACCAATTGTCCTATTGCAAGCAAGTTCTAAAATGCAAAATATGTCATTGATGAACCTGCGTTGATAGCAACAACCACATTTTGCCATTACTTTGGGGGTTTATTGTCTGCTCAAACACTTTATTTCAATTTCTTTATAATCTATTTTTGAGATTATCATTCCTTTTATTACCAAACAAAGGTCATCACTCACTGCCTGATTTGATAAATTATTCGTCATCGTTAAATCCAAATGACTGCAAATTATACTCACTCTTTTGTTTCATTTTCCTTATAAATTATACTCATTCTTTTGTTTCATTTTCCTTATAAATTATACTCATTCTTTTGTTTCATTTTCCTTATAAATTATACTCATTCTTTTGTTTTATTTTCTTTACAAATTATACTCATTCTTTTGTTTAATTTTCCTTATAAATTATACTCATGTTTTTGTTTTATTTTCCTTATAAATTATACTCATTCATTTGTTTTATTTTCTTTACAAATTATACTCATTCTGTTGTTTAATTTTCCTTATAAATTATACTCATGTTTTTGTTTTATTTTCCTTATAAATTATACTCATTCATTTGTTTCATTTTCCTTATAAATTATACTCATTCTTTTATTTCATTTTCCTTATATTCTTCTTCATTACAAAAAGGTAAAATGATAGCTGTGTTAAGAAAAAGTTGTTCACCCCCATAGCTTCTAAGATTCTTTGTCACAGAATCTGCCTGTAGAAGGATAGGTAGAAAATCACTGACCCTTATAATTTTATCTCAGCCACTAATTTATTAATTAATTAATTCCTCAGGATACCCCCTTTCCTTGAACATCATTGACAAGACCACCCATTCTGTACTAAACACATCATCATCCAAAATTAATCTACTGAGTCTGACAAGTTGACCCTTTACTAGACCTCTCTTCTGCCATGGAGGATACTGACTATTGAAATGCAGAAAATGATTAGCATGAGTAAGTATATATATATATATATATATATATATATATATATATATATATATATATACATATAGACATAGATATATATTAGACTTAAACTTCTTGGAATTCTTCTTTTTAAAAACACTAAACAAAGTGTTATTGTCAAATTGAAATATAAATCCTGAAATTGTAGTCAATGAATTCAAATAAAAATGAAATCATTTAATTATTTTCCACTACCTTCCCATAATAGAAAGCCACCATTTAGGTAACATAGATAAATTGGGACAAAGGTCTTAAATGGACATTCCAGAGCATAACATTTCTCCAAGTACAACATAGCAATATTGTCATACACTGGTCCACTCCTTGCACCCATTTTTTTCCTAATGAAAATATTCTCTTTTGAAAAACATGAAATTATTTTCTAAAATTATGCCCATTGCATTATGAAGTAAATCAACCTGATCATTATTAAATACCATATTGTTAGAAATAACATCTTGTAACCAGTCTAAACTTGGTTTGTGTGGTATACTAGAAAAAAAGATTCTTAACATCTGTAGTCACCAAAAGCATCTGCTCATTTACTGTTATACCTACCAGTCTTTCCAGAAGCTGCAAAGAATCTCATAATATGTTGATTTTATCATTAAAAAAATTTTTTAACTTTGAATCAATCCATGTTGCTAAGCCCTTGGTCTTGGAACTCCACGAAGAATCAATTAATCTATAAATGGTAGGGTTAATTAAATGTTTGTGAATTTTTGGAATACAAAACACCGCTGGTATGACAGGAAATTTTACCACTAGAAATGTATTTATTTATTTATATTTGTTTACCAGGGTAGTGCACTGATCTTAATGGACCATTTACAGGCACAGCCCTGGTGATTAGAATTACATAA
>NC_056741.1:760186233-760191233 GCF_019279795.1 Protopterus annectens
ACATACAGAATGTGTTTTGGAACAGCAATTTTTTTTCCTAGGGAAAAAAATTGCTGTTCCAAAACACATACACACAACACAAGCACACCAAACAAACAGCAATCCACACACATACACCTAAAATCTTACACCTAACCCTACACTAAATTATACACACACCACTAACTATCCACTTACTTTAACCCAAACCCTAACCCTAGGATCCGTCACTATCGCACACTCACCTCACCCGCACCCTAACCCTAACTCACCTACCCTGCCCTAACCATCATGTCCACAGAATCGCACACTTACCTGACCCGCGCCATAACCCTAATTCACCTAACCCGCCCTAACCCTCACGTCCACACAATCGCACACATACCTAACCTGCGCCCTAACCCTAACTCACTTAACCTGCCCTAACCCACACGTCCACACAATTGCACACATACCTAAACTGCACCCCAACCCTAACTAACCTAACCCGCACACTTACCTGAACCCGACCCGTAACTTTCCACCACAGCGCTGAAAATGCAGAAGCAACAGAAACGGACAACCAAATTCTTTCCCTAGGAAAAAATTTGGTTTTCTGTTGCTTTGATATTTTCAGCTTTTGTTACTTTTTTCTTTTCAAAATGCCTGTTTAGTCCAATATTTTTTCACTTAAATTTGTGCTTTCTGTGGTGGATGGGAATAGACTTTTAGTGGAGAGGCTAAATTTCTAGAAGTTGGTGTACAATTCTAAAACTTCTGCCTATACCCTTGATGCATGCTGTTGTGCTAAAAAGCAGCTTTACAGCGATAACAGAAATTACCTACATACTGATAAAGAAGAAATCTGATGGAAAAACTTCCCATATTAGTGACTCTTTGATAAACGTCAAAATAAGTTTTGAGTAGCAGTCATCATTTTTCTGAAATATAGTTCTAGGTAGGAAGGATTTTGCTTTAGATTAGGTATAAAGCCATTTCATGATCTAACTTAAGATTTGATAGATACCTGCTAGCTCAAGCAGTGTAAAAACTGTTCATGCTCAGAGATGATGCACCAACCCTAAATATCTCTAAGAGCTGTTAATATAGCTAGACTACTGATCCTAAACTCTCAGCAGTAAACCTACCCTGCAAGTGTACACATACTTATAGTACACATACATACACAAAGAGACACACACACACACACACACACACACACACACACACACACACACACACACACACACACACACACACACACACACACACACACGCACGCGCACACACACACACACACACACACACACACACACACACATTTTGAAGTCTATAGCCACAAAAAATGCTTCTGTATCTCAAGAAAATCATAAGCTCAGCAAAACCAGAATCTCATATGTATAACATATTAATCATATCTCCCATTCTCCATAGTAAATCACTCATACAAAGTTACCATTCAATGACTGTGGGAAGAATCCCAATAACAAAATACCTAAAGTTAAAACCAGTCCTAATTCAAAGGCCCTTAAATCAGACACTGAACATGGCAACTGTAAAACATCCTAGTAACCAGTAACCCCACAGCACACAAAGCAGAAAACCTCATTGGACTTTTACAGTGAGTTTCTGACAGCATCACACCTGCCTGAGACCAAAACTAGGAGCAGTTGAACTATATTAAAAGGGATTGCAGATAATTATGACATCATCATCGTTTAACTTTGTTTGCATAATCAGATAAGCTACTCTCATTTGGATATGCAACAAGACATGATTGGATTATCACACATTTTAGTAAGCATTGGAAAAACACGTTTGCTTAGTGAAATCTTCCCTGCACCTCATAGAGCACCTGAATATTAAGATACAATGTTGCCATTTAACCAGTGTCTAAGGATATGTTACCATAGACAAGGGATTCTGGAGATATTAGCCTATAGTGAAATGTGTGACCAGTTGGTATGCTTTGCATCTCATGGGCTTCACTTTTTCCTCATGGGAAGGACAAGGAATGACCACTGAACAGGGCATGTTCCATTTTTCTAGCTTCATAATATATTTTAGTCCTCTTAATTGTGACCACACAGAAATAGAAAAATGCACACTATAAAAAGTTAGAGATTTTTTATAAATGTCTAATTTGTTTTGCCAGGCAACTTAAATGGTCATCACAAACCCATTTTAGCCATGACCTGGGCCACAATGGCAGGGGTGAATGCAATACAAATTGACACTAGATTACTTAATTAACCAGCATATTCTGGGGAAGAAACCTGGGTAAACTCATTCAGACATGGGAGAACATGCAAAGTCCATACAGACAGTGATCAAAGATCAGGAATGAATTATAGACCCTTGAAATGTAAGGCTAGAAACCAATGAGTCACTGTAGGTAGCTTTACTAAAACAATGGCCAACTTAGAAGCTTTACTCTGAATCTACTAAAGTCAGAAAAGCATACCCTGTAATCAGTTTAATTCTATGGGGTATATATAGTCACTCCAAGCAGATAATTGTTACACTTTATATATCACTCATAGGTCTAATTATTGAATATAAAACTGTGCTTTGTAGTATTTGTAATGTCCGTCCTCTAGGCCAGAGATCAAGAAGCCTCAATCCTCACTACCGACACCAGTGGGGAACATTCACTTTGAGAGAAAAATAGGCACATGTATTTTCAGATGCAGTGTACTCCACCAAGCACAATTTCCCTAAAGAGTACACAGGGAATACACACACCAGTCCTGGGGCTTGACTTGCTCTACAGGCCTCAAATAAGACTCCACATTGACCATCGCAGAGTTTAGTCCTCATCTGGATGTTCCAAGCCAAGTCCTCCACCACCTCTGTGTGAAATCAGTGTTCTGTATTCCTGCTCCAAGTAGCAGACATACAAAACACACACACACACGCGCCCACATGCACACACACACACACACACACACACACACACACACACACACACACACACACACACACACACACACATGCACACACATGCACACACACGCACACACACATGCACACACACACACACACACACACACACACACACACACACACACACACACACACACACACACACACACACACACACACACACACACACACACACACACACACACACACACACACACACACACACACACACACTCTCTTTGAGATTTGATTTTCACACACATAAACACCTGGGAAAGGCTGGCACAGATTTACCCACTATGCCACCTCCACCCAAACTATAAGGTAGATACTGCCACCAGAACACCCCAAAGCCAGCTACTCTAAGGCTCTTACCAGGGTACCCAATTATACTTAGTAAAATTAATACTTACAATACAAATGGTAGAATTTCCAAGCAGCAAGACTTTCAGGAACATGAAGCCACAGTGCCACTAAATAAATACAAGTGCTCTCAAAGGTTAAAATATTTTCTACAAGACCAGCCACAATGACAGGTTTTAGATATATTTAATAAAAAATAAAATAATACAATGCTTAATAGCTATTCACAATAAATACTAGAGTTTCACTTCACAGTAAATATAAAAAATAACACAGATGGAAAGACTCAGACAGATACAGAAAAAACAATATTTAACCAATTTCACTATATTTTCCTAACTTACTGAAGAATTACTGTTCCCTACTAACTGGCTAGACCAAGGAAGATGAAATGGATGAGTGTCTTGTTTCAGTTCCAATAACAGAGTGCTGAATGTTTCTATCACATCTCTCACCAGTATGTAAATACAATTTTAGTGCTGACTACAGAATTACATCACATCTGGTCACCTGACTCTGTGGTTACCACACTACCTCCTCACTAACAACTGAACCAGGATTTGGCACAGATGTGTCACAATACACACATAGACCTTTGCTAAGGCTTAATACAGCATCTGGAAGCTATAAAACAATTCCAGCACTTCTACCCCTCCTGCAGAAAGGCTTTTCACAGACATTGCACCTCTGGCTGCATTCATACTTGAGAGATAGACTCTTTATGGCTTAAACTAAGTAATTTAATATCAGACTAATTTTCTTAAGGTTAGCTAGGCTAAGCTTAAGCCCTTCCCTTCCAGTATCCACTGTTAAAATATATAGATTTCAGCAATTACAACAATTTTCTGTTCAGCAGGACCCCCTTTTGATATATTTTTAACACAATGATCTGTACAAATCAGTTTGATATTCAAATGACATACAATTCTTTATAAACCTCCAGATAGTTATGTTGGCATATGTTACACATGCACTGCCCTTCTCCCCCTAGTACAGCTGGCACTACCTCACATCATCACGGTATTTAAACAACACCTAAGTCAACTCAAAAAAAATCCAACTTTTCGAGAAAACCTGTATGACTAGAAAAGTTGAACTATTCAGTAATGCTTCAGGAACTGTCATTGTATTTTGTTTCTTATGGTTACTTAAAGGTGATTTCTGCCTGGTCTATACGGCAGTATCTAATTTGGTTATATGTTTAAAATCTATGCTTGGAACACACTACTGGAGGAGCTAACACCAGATCAGGGAATCTAATAGTGAAACATAATATCAGTAATAGAAAGAAAAAAATGGCATATGTATTGCTCAATGCCTTCTAAGATCATAGAATAAGTTTCCACTTATAGACAGAGGAAGTCAGCAACTGACAATTTCCACAAAAACTGACTCATTACTCATTAACTTGATTCAGTAATTCACAACTCATTGAATCACAAGAACTGGCCTGAACATGGGCCCTTCACGGTGGGCAAGTCTTGTCCTCCTAGGTCTACATGACTAATGAATCATGACTCAATGTACTGTGATCAGCAAGTCTGGAGTGAAATAAAACTATGGCTTGACTAAATGACTTCCTACTATGTAAAAAATATCAACATGGCACTATGCCTGTCAAGCTTCTTGAAGGCCAGTATGTCATATGCTTAACAACAGAACCTATGAAACCATGAAGCTATATTGAGAAGAGATATGGCCACTCTCCCTGCAACCTTAACACCTACAAGGGTGTATACCATAATAAAGAATCT
>NC_056741.1:760196233-760471233 GCF_019279795.1 Protopterus annectens
TCAGACTGCTCTTTGCAGTCTGGAGTTTGATTGTCTCAGGCTGTATTTGCCATCTTTGCAGGGCCAACCTTAGGTAAGCTGGCACCCTAGGAGAAATGGCCCATGGTGCCCCCCTTTGCACAATCCGTTCTGGCCTACTCACACTATCCAGATTACTTTTTTTCTTCTTTTTTTCCCACGGATTATCTTACTCTTCAGTTTTTGTTTCCTGTAGGTATGCATTCATTTATTTAATATCGTCTATCTAAGCAAGAGTGCACTCTGATAACTGTGGTGGAATCAACTGCATTAAGCAGGGAGGCCAGAGGCCACAAGGATCTCAGAAGCCATGAGGTTTCTACATGTTATGAGATACATTTTACAGTTTTTAAACAAACTTCAGTGATTGCATGAACAAAAAATATGATCAAAGAATGAAATTTACTTTCACTCTTCAGTTTTGCTTTTTATCATGCATCCTTTCAGCATATCCTAACTAATCAAGACAATACTGCAATAACTCAGTTCAGCAAGTAGAAAGATGCACCACCTAAGTTAGCCAAGGTAATCAGAACGATACAACAACAAAGAGACCTGGGTGTATCACCATAGACAGATGTGGTAAGAATAAATTAAAAACAGAACTTTATTCACAGTTAAAACTCTGATTAAAATTCAATGTAAATAAACTCAGGTACAGACAAGCGCTTTCGGCAAGATCCTAGTAAGTGCCTGAGGCATACAAAATTAAAAACATCTCTTAGCCAATAGTCTTGCGCATTCTATATATGTGCGTGCTTATGCAAGCAGATTACTATCGCTTGCTGCTAATTCTCAGTTACTTTAGAAATGGCTTTAGCGAAACATTCCCATTAAGCCCTGGAGAGCAATGTGCTCTTAAATTCATAATCCAACGTGCTTCCTCTGTTTCCATTCTGTTTACCAAATTTCCTCCTCTAGCTGTTTCTCTAATAATAGATATCACTATGAATTTAAAAAGATGATTATTAAATTCTTGGATACGTGCGTAAAGGGCATTGGTTTGTACCTTATTTTTTATATCTGACAGATATTTGAAGATGCGTTCTTTTAGCATCCTATTAGTCTTGCCTATATAGAAGGCCGGACATAGCGTACATGTAGCGATGTAAACAACATTCCTGCTTTTGCAATTTGCATTTCCTTGGAAGCTGTAAGTTCTCCCTGTTATTGGGTGTGGGAAAGAATTGTCACTATTAATCACCTTACAGGCATTACAGAATCCACACTTACGGGTGCCTTTGTTACATGGCCCATCCCTGAGGACATATTTTCCATCCGCTCTTATCTTTGAATTTGTAAAGTGCTGAATTGAATATAACCACAGAAAATAATGAAGCCACTGATTTATGTTTTGAAGAGAACTTTAAACAAGTAGAGAATGTGGCCTACTGTTTAAAATGGCTACAATGACAGCAATTCCACATGGAAGCCTGCCTTTACCATCAGGTGATTCCAAGAGGTCTTCGGGTTAAATGTATGCCTAGTTACTGCAATACGTTTCCCAAACTTCTTGTGAAGTGGCAAACTATCAACATACAGACAAGCTTCAGCCATGTGAAGCTCTTAATTAAATCTTTCAAACCACAAAAGGATGAAGCTACTGCACTGATTGAAATGAAACAAAAGGAGTTGGAGGGCATGGAACTATCAGATGTGAATCTAATTAAGCTAGAGAACTTGCAAGATAAGTTGATGGCATATGAACTTAAGCTGAAAGAAATAAAGAGTAATAAATTAAAAAGAGATTTCGAGGATTTTAGGAAAGGGCACTGTCAGAAAAATATGTATTAATGTATGTGTTTAGTGCTTATTAGAAGCTAAAAGGGTTAACACATTTCTTTCTATTTTATGTACAGCTTAGTTTTGCATGAAACTACAAGATGCTTTCTGAAACTGCAAGATGCTCTCTGACCTAGTATTTGCTAGCACAGCAAAATTCATGTTTATGCCTTTTGGAAATTTACTGAGAAGCAGGTGATTATCTGCTAGGTCAGGAAAATAATGAATAGAATACTGTTTTCTATAACGTTATTGAACTTGAACAATCAGCTCTGTTCGTGTTATGAGAACATGCACAGCTGCAGAAAAAGATAGATACAGTTGAACAAAGACTGCTTGAAGAAATGAACTGTAATCTGTACTTGCTTTGTGCTCGAATTAGCCATAGTACCTTGAATGGTAACATCATATAGTGAGAAGTTGTATCTAACCGGTGGTCTCCAAGGCCACGTTGTTTATCTTAGGAAGTTTTTTCATAAACTTGATAGTGTCAGCAGAAAATCATGGACAAACAGCTGCTATGAAATAATATTGCAAGAACTTGTGATTTGTTACGTCATCTTAGTAGGCAATGTCTTGTAAGAAATGTATAAGAATGGCTTCACTTCCTGATTCTAGTTAGACAAACTCTGTATTAGCACGTTTTTGTCTCCTTGCTGCAAGAATTAAAGTGCCTTAACCTGAACCTGCTGTGTATTGATCTTTTTGAAGTTGTTTTTTCCTTTGACAGATTGGACCTTCGGACCGGAAACTCTCACTTCACCTCAGGTCAGATGGGCCAGGTGGCATGAAACCGTACAGGGAAGAAACCACATCGGTTCTTCTGCTCTTAAAGACTTCTGACTGAATTATCGTTCAAAAGAGGCCAGCCACTGTTCTGGTCTGCGACTGGAGGATGAGTTAACGTTTTTTCCTCGAATCAGACGATCAATCACGGAGGCTCAGGTAGGGAGGAATTTACCTTTTTTCTGTTTTAGATCAGGGACTTGATTTGTATCATCTGTCAGGAGATTTGTTTGTGTACAAGTCAGGGACAGGAAGATTGCAATCTTGTCATAGATCAGGGAAAAAGAATAGGTAGGCAGTTATTCTAGATAAACTGTGAAAAAGAGAAATTGTGGTACCACGTAAAAATAAGAAGGGTTATGTAACATTTTAACAGTTAGAACAATATGGGAAATAAGTGCACAAAAAGATCCCAAGATCCGCCGTTAACCAAAGATGCAAAATATATGCAATTACAGCGTGCCGACAATGTTAGGTACTATACAAAATGGGTTAATAAATATGAATTTGATGGCAAATTAGAAAAATCCTCACTTATTAAACTTGTCAAACAGCTTAAAACTCGCCTTAAAGGTCAGGTAAAAAAGCAACGTCAATTAGGCATTCCTCAGGCACACAGGTGGATTGAGGAAGCAAACCGTAGGGAACAAAAGAGTAATAATTCAAAAGCAATGTTTCTAGATAAAGAGGACAATAATTTGGTAATAGCATCAGCCCCTCGGCCCCCTCCACTTCCCTTACCAGAATATGAAGTGAGTGGACAAGCTGGTCCACCTCCGCTATACCCGGCTGTCCCCACAAATCCAAGACCGTTTGTCAGAGATCCCGTTGAGACTAATTCTCGAACACGTAACTTAAGAGGGGATATTGAGTTATATCAAATGAACAAAAATTCACGAGCTATGAGTGAAGAAGAGATATGTCCGCTCATAGAAGTACCAAATCCTCAAGCAGGACAGGAAGGGCAGGACCCAACTCTCCTAGTATATAGACCATGGACACCGGAAGACATCCGGAAAGCCACAGAGGGAATTCCCCATCCAAAAGTTAATTTTAGAAAATTCTTAGAAGACTTACAGGGCATGAGCTTAAGTTTCCATTTAAATGGAGAAGAAGTAGAAAAAGTAGTTAGACAAATCATAGGTCCAGATTGGCACATGATCAGTGGCAACTGGAATCCCCATGACGCAGAACACAAACCACTCCCACATAACAACGCAGAGCTGGATAACAAAGTAAAAGGTCTTACAGACCGAATCTCTGAGAAATGGAAGCCTAGGGCAGACTGGACTTGCATTAATCAATGCATCCAACAAGAAGGTGAAACTGTTGACAGATATTATGCTAGATTATTAGAGTGTTTTAATAACCATTGTGGAATGCAGATACCTGAAGACTAAACACATGATTCCCCGTATGAGCAGCAGCTAAAGAATGCATTTTTAAAAGGCAGTATTTTGCCTATAAGCAGCTTTATTACAAAGCACATGGTAGACCATCGTACAAGTAGATTACAGTCACTACTTGAATATGCTAGACATGCTGAAAGGCATTTTAACAGTAAAAAGAAAAAGAAAGCCCAAGTATTTTCTGTAGAAGATGGAGCAGAAGTTTATGTAGTACAGTCCGGGAAAAATGGCAAGAAAAATGCCCAGGGAAACAAACAATCTGCTAAGCGATCAGAGGAGTTTGAAGAGAGAAAGAAAAGGGGTGAATGTTTTAAGTGCTGAAAAAAGGGACATTTAGCAAGGGATTGCAAGCAAAACAAGAAGGTAGCCATGGAAGATAAGGAGGGTGAGGACTGACTATATGATGGTCAAGAATCACTAGAAGGGAATAACCAAGAAAAGACAAATGCAAGTGTGATAGAGGGAGTAGAGGATGTGACAGAAGAAATAGAGGAAGTGCAGGAAATCGCAGATAGTGAAGAAAGTGAAATTTTAGACTTAGCATTATTGAGCCTAGAGCTCTACTTAGTAGATACGAAACCGGAAGTTACACTTCTGGTAGAGGGGAGGGAAGTTAAATTTCTGTGTGACTCAGGGGCATCGCGGACCCTGATACATTCTTCCAAACTACCAGAAAATTCAGAATCACTCGGTTACATATTAGTGAAAGCAGCTAATGGACAGCTGTATTGGGAGACACATAGCAATAACTGACCCCGTTTCAGGGATGACCCAGAAAAGCAAAATTGTTGTTTCTGCAAAATGCCCAGTAAATCTTTTGGGCAGAGATCTTATGCAGATATTTGACTTAGCAGTAGTTCCAACTATGCAGGGTATGGAAGCACAGCGATAAATGGATACTTTTGTAGTTCGACCAGAGGGCGAAACATTTTATTGGTACAGCCAGGACTTGGTCATGACTGGTCCAGGGGCAGTAACCAATGAGCTGATGAACGTAGCCATCAGTATGTCCCCCTCCCTTGACACTGATAAACAGCATTTTTGCACTGTACTCTGTATTATTGTAGCACACCAGGACCTAATAAGGAATATGAGCAAGAACTGTTTAGAAACCATGCAAACAGATTAGTATTACGTAATCTGTACTGGGACACAGAAGGGAACAGTGTAATTAGCTGTTCATTGCCCCAGGAATTCTTTGCACTTTATAAATCTAATCGATTACCACATGTTAGTTTGACTAAGGACAAGAATGTGAAATGGGCAGACCTAGGAGAAAAAGTCACAAAGTGGGAAAAACAGACGGAGTTAGAACTGTCAGAACAGGGAGTACAGAAGCAGAAGTTAAATTGGATAACACAGACACACCCAGCTGTACACTTGTAGTCTAGCATGGACAGCTGATTAGCACTCTTACTAGAAGAGGAAGAAAATGCCTTACGGAGCATACCAGAAACTCTCTGGTCAACAGGGAAATCAGATGCAGGACTCATTCGTACAGCAGGACCAGTTACTATCATGCCAAAATCAGCATTTAGACCACAGAAGAGACAGTATCCCTTAAGGAAAGATGCAGAAGTAGGAAACAAACCTATAATAGCAGCTTTACTTAAGGAAGGAGTACTGGTAGAATCTCCCGATTCACCATGTAACACACCCTTATTTCCTGTCAGGAAAACAAATGGAGAATGGTGTATGGTCCAAGATTTACAAGCTGTAAACGATGCAGTAATAGCTAGAGCACCTATGGTGCCAGATCCACACACCCTATTGAATGATTTGAAGCCTCAACAGAAGTATTTTTCTGTGGTAGATATTAGTAATGCGTTCTTTTCGATACCAATACACCCTGACAGTCAACATTGGTTTGCATTCACATTTCAGGGAAAAGGTATACATACAGATGACTACCACAGGGATATTGTGAAAGTCCAACAATATTCTCACAAGAGATGGCAAGCAACTTGGCTCGATTTACCCCACCAAGAGGCAGTCAGATTTTACTTTATGTAGACGACATCCTGCTGGCAGCCCCCACCCAGCAAGAATGCAGAGAAGATACCATAGCATTATTACATTTTTTAGTCACTCAAGGACATAAAGTAAACAAGAACAAGTTGCAGCTTTGGAAAAAGCAGGTTAAATACCTGGGATATGCAATATCCAAAGAAGGTAGAACATTAGATGAAAATAGGAAAATAGCAATTTTACAAGCACCCAAACCAACTACCAAGAAGGAAATGAGGTCCTTCCTGGGTACGACTAATTTCTGTCGGAGTTGGATTCCAAACTATGCCTTGGAATCTGCTCCACTGACCAACTTGATATACAAGAAGCCTATGGCAGCACAAGATTTATTACAATGGACACCAGAAGCAAAATCAGCTTTCTGCAAACTAAAACGATTGATAGCATCCTCATTAGTTTTAGGATTACCAAACTATCATAAACGCTTTTTTCAAACTGTAGATTGTAAGCAAGGTTATATGACATCAGTGTTAACACAGCAACATGGGGACAAACAATGCCCCATAGCTTACTATTCATCACAGCTGGACCGAGTGGCGTGATCCCTGCCCCACTGTGTACAAGCAGTAGTTGCAGCTGCAATGGCAGTACAGGCTTCAGCCTCAGTAGTGTTGTTCCACCCTCTCACATTGAGAGTGACCCATGCAGTCGCGATTATTTTACTGCAAGAAAAAGTAGCATATCTCTCTCCTGCTAGACATCTTTCCTGTATGACTATACTGTTGAGCCAACCTCATATGACAATTGAACGATGTACAACTTTGAATCCATCTACCTTGCTCCCAACCCCTGCGGACGGCACACCACATAGCTGCCTGCAGGAGATTGAGCAAAAGACACTGCCTAGAAAAGATCTAACAGATGTTCCCTTGGATGATGCCGAGGTGACATATTAATATCTCCAAGGCACACAACAACACCAGAAAGTCAACGTATCTAACGGATACTCTCCGTCACTGCCAAAACAGAAATGCTTGCTGGCACAAACTCGAATAATGCACACAAGTAATTCAACGTAATTTAATCACCCACAAAGAAGAGCAACAATGTTTATTACAAACACTTGTGAGAGTTAAGCGCTTTCATCTGCAAAAAAGCAGACTTCTTCAGAACTACTGAAAATGTAACAAATCACTTCTTTTAAAAACTTTTTGGCACCTATATTCATACAATGATTTAAAGTGACAGTGCTCATATACTAACAAGTAAATAATACTATAAAGTCTATATGTTTACGAACTATTATATACATATACTTTAATACCTAACTAAGTTATCATTGTAAATATAATATTAATATAATAATAATAAAATGTATTTAAAAAATAAGATTTATATTAAAAATTATTATTAAAAATTGATGTAAATACAAATGAATGAATTAATATGAATGTTCCATAAATAGATATTACTAATATTTCTATCTAATAAATGTTAATACTGTGATAAAATATAATTCATTAATTAAGAACTCAAAGTGTAAAAAGGAAAGGCTTTATAGAAATAAAATCATTAATACCCGGTGCATTTGTAGTGTCTGTCAGCACTTGCCAGGTACTTTCCTTTTTACTTAAAAGTACTTTGAAATTACCTCCCCTATTGGAAGGCATAACCTGGTCTATGATGGCAAAACTGAAACTATGCTCACTACCTTTTTTCTCAATATGTTTATATAAGGCATTCTTATTGTCATGTGTCCTTATTCTATACAAGTGGTCATAGATTCTTTTTCTAAATTGTCTTTCAGTTTTGCCAATATAGTACGCTGGACACATGGAACAAACTGCTAAATAAATTACATTCTTTGTGTTACAATTACCTCTTTTAAATCTTATATAAGTCCTATTTACATTTCCTAATCTAATTCCCTCACTCTCATTTATACAAAAACATTGTTTACACGAACCACATTTTTTGGTGGCCTTCAAACTCTTGTTTTTTCCGCTATCTTTTTGTCCTTTTTGTACTAAGTTCTTAATATTCAACCCCATCTTAAAAACAAACCTTGGTATCTCACCCAGAATTTGTTTAATTTCTTCATCTAAAACTAAGTTTTTCCAGTATTTGCAAATCATTTTCTTAATTTCATTTGCATATGGGGAATATGTCAATGTACAAATCCTATTACAAGGGACATTTTCCTTATTTTTATTAATGTTATTTATGTCTTGTCCTATTCCCAATATAGGGACATATTTTTTCCCCATTCCCTAATAACATAAGCAGATACATCTTCCAATAAACCTTTTGGATAACTTCTATTTAAAAACATAGAAATCATAAAATCTATTTCATTTTTCATAACTTCAAAACTTGAACACATCCTAGCAGCTCTTATACATTGACCTTTAAAAATATTGTTCAGCATATATTTTGGATGTTGACTTCTATATTCCAAGTACCCATCTGAGAACGTTTTTTCCTAAATATTTCTGAATGAAAACCATGGTCTGTATGCTTAATATAGGTATCTAAGTATGAAATCCCTTCCTGACTCACATTATATGTAAATTTTAAAAAATTACTAGTAGTATTTAAATAATTTATGAATTCTTCTATCATTTCATGTGGCCCATTCCATAAAACAAACATATCATCTAGGAACCTTGTATAATATGTAATAAATTGATAATATTTACTTTTAAACAAATAATTATTTTCCCACTCTAACATCACCATATTGGCAAAAATGGGGGCACAGGAAGCCCCCATTGCTACACCCTTAGTTTGTTTGAAAAATTCCTCCTCATAATATATAAAATTATTATCTAAAACAATTTCCATCATATCCATGATGAGATTAATTCTATCCCAACTCAAATTTGAAAAATGTCTTAAACTATTACAAAAATATTCCAGTCCTTTGTCCTTTGGAATACATGAAAATAAATCGACAACATTGATGGTGATGTATGTTAATTTTTCATTCCATTTATCTGAGGTAAGTTGGGAAAGAAAGACCCAGGAATCTTTTATAAGATGGGGAATATTTTTATAAATTGGTTTTACCCATCTGTCTATCAAAACACCTATATGGTTTTTGATTTACTCCCTGAAATAATAGGATGAAATGGTGGTTTTACTATATTTTTGTGAACCTTTGGGATGCCTATGATGGTTGCTAGTGTGGGAAATTCAACATAAATTAAATCTTGTATTTCTTTTGTAATTCTCTGATCAATTAGATATTCATCCAAAGCCAAATCAATCTTCTTATAATTAACATTTATCTCATTGTTCGAAATAATTTCATAATTACCACTATTCATTAATATATTTTGAATTTCATTGACATAATCTGTTGTATTGTAAATGACAACCCCCCCCCCTTATCAGGTTTCATAATTCTTAAACTATTATTGTTCACAAGTTCATCTAAAGAATTTCTTTCTTTCACTGACAAGTTATCGATGAACTGTTGCTTCTGTATATCCTGTCCATATTTGTAAATATCAGATATAATTAAATTTTCAAAATTTTCAACCTTCTTATTGGGGGGGTGGGATGAATGTACTTTTTTTCCTCATTCTATCACATAATATCGGATGAACATCTTTCTTATTATTAAATAAAATTGCAAGATTCATTCTACGACAGAACAATTTTACATCAATAATTGTGTCCACCAAACTAAATTTGGACGCAGGTATATATTTCATTCCTTTCATAAAAAGGGTTCCTAATTCTTCCTTAACACTAAAATGAGTGTAATTATAGACCATGAGATCTTTTACTTGATAGATGACTTTATCAATTTCATTGCTTGAAACATTCGTATCTGGGCAAAATTCAAATCCTTTATTGGAACATCTTACTCTATTGTTCTGTATATTAATATCAATATCATTATCAGGCACTATTGCCTGTAACGATATCCCTGATGGTTCTGTCTTGTTATTGGGGTAAAATACCATCCCCCTTGAAAATTCATTTGATCTTCAGTATGCTTGCGTGCATTGTCATCACGCTTATATTCAAAACTACTTCTATTTTCCATATTCCACTTATATGCCCTGTCTTCCTTATATTGTTGTATATCACAGTTTAATTTCTTATTCTTCCTTTCATATAATTTCTCTGAATTATATTCTGCATTTCTAAATTGCTTGTCATATAATGGACGCCATTGTGAAAACAACAAATCAGTTACAATATCATTATTAAGTTTTTCTATGTCCAACACTATTTTACTTAATTTCTCATCATTCTTTTTAACCAATAACTTCATGTAACTAATACCAAATGAATTGAATAAATCATTAAATTCTTTCTTAGTGTCACAATCTAACTTTATACCCATGGGTACCTTAAAAAATCTCAGTCCCATCGGTACAATACCCATAGTAATACATTTTGAAATATAAGCATTATCAACCTTATTGGTTTTCACAACTTGCAATAAATTTCCCAATTCATAAATCATTTCCTTCAAAGTACCTTTTCTGTACTTATTGCCCATTGTATCAATCACATTAGACCCCATTTTACAGTCCATCAACTTAAATTCAACATTGCTTGTTAGGAATTGATCAAGTTTCACATGGTCAACCCCATGTGTATCAATATAGTCACTAGTTGCCCTTGGGCAGAACGAATTATTAATAGTACCTTTGGAAAACTGATTATTAGATCTCGTCGTTGCTGCATATGTTTTAACTGGAATCTGTCTTTTAGCACAAGCTCCCATTCGTTCACTGTCTTCATCTTGGTGAAACAAGGAAAATTCAAATGTAAAATCCTGTTCGGAGGTCAAACTATGGTTTCCTTTAATTTTACTTAAGTCTATATCATTCTGGACAGAACCAATTCTGAGTTCACAAGGTTCCCCCTGACTATTAGGTATAGATAATTGTGTAGGCACACTTTTTTCATTACTTTTAAGTGATTCATTTAAATGTTCCTTCTCTTTCTCTTTACTGACATGTAGCTCACACACTACCTCCAGTAAACGAGCTACTTCTTCGTGTAACGAGCGAACTTCTGTCTTTAAGCTATCAAATTCTGCCTTATCCAATGAAGTATTTGCCGCTTCATAAGCATTCTCCATAGCTGAACAACTGTGTAAATATCTCCAAGGCACACAACAACACCAGAAAGTCAACGTATCTAACGGATACTCTCCGTCACTGACAAAACAGAAATGCTTGCTGGCACAAACTCGAATAAGACACACAAGTAATTCAATGTAATTTAATCACCCACGAAGAAGAGCAACAATGTTTCTTACAAACACTTGTGAGAGTTAAACGCTTTCATCCGCAAAAAAGCAGACTTCTTCAGAACTACTTAAAACGTAACAAAACACTTCTTTTAAAAACTTTATGGCGCCAATATTCATACAATGATTTAAAGTGACAGTGCTCATATACTAACAAGTAAATAATACTATAAAGCCTATATGTTTATGAACTATTATATACATATAGTTTAATACCTAACTAAGTTATCATTGTAAATATAATATTAATATAATAATAAAATGTATTTAAAAAATAAGATTTATATTAAAAATTATTATTAAAAATTGATGTAAATACAAATGAATGAATTAATATGAATGTTCCATAAATAGATATTACTAGTATTTCTATCTAATAAATGTTAATACTGTGATAAAATATAATTCATTAATTAAGAACTCAAAGTGTAAAAAGGAAAGGCTTTATAGAAATAAAATCATTAATACCCGGTGCATTTGTAGCGTCTGTCATCACTTGCCAGGTACTTTCCTTTTTACTTAAAAGTACTTTGAAATTACCTCCCCTATTGGAAGGCATAACCTGGTCTATGATGGCAAAACTGAAACTATGCTCACTACCTTTTTTCTCAATATGTTTATATAAGGCATTCTTATCGTCATGTGTCCTTATTCTATACAAGTGGTCATAGATTCTTTTTCTAAATTGTCTTTCAGTTTTGCCAATATAGTACGCTGGACACATGGAACAAACTGGTAAATAAATTACATTCTTGTGAACAATAATAGTTTAAGAATTATGAAACCTGATAGGGGGGGGGGGGATTGTCATTTACAATACAACAGATTATGTCAATGAAATTCAAAATATATTAATGAATAGTGGTAATTATGAAATTATTTCGAACAATGAGATAAATGTTAATTATAGGAAGATTGATTTGGCTTTGGATGAATATCTAATTGATCAGAGAATTACAAAAGAAATACATGATTTCATTTATGTTGAATTTCCCACACTAGCAACCATCATAGGCATCCCAAAGGTTCACAAAAATATAGTAAAACCACCGTTTCGTCCTATTATTTCAGGGAGTAAATCAAAAACCTTTAATATAGGTGTTTTGATAGACAGATGGGTAAAACCAATTTATAAAAATATTCCCCATCTTATAAAAGATTCCTGGGTATTTCTTTCCCAACTTACCTCAGATAAATGGAATGAAAAATTAACATACATCACCATTGATGTTGTCGATTTATTTTCATGTATTCCAAAGGACAAAGGACTGGAATATTTTTGTAATAGTTTAAGACATTTTTCAAATTTGAGTTGGGATAGAATTAATCTCATCATGGATATGATGGAAATTGTTTTAGATAATAATTTTATATATTATGAGGAGGAATTATTCAAACAAACTAAGGGTGTAGCAATGGGGGCTTCCTGTGCCCCCATTTTTGCCAATATGGTGATGTTAGAGTGGGAAAATAATTATTTGTTTAAAAGTAAATATTATCAATTTATTACATATTATATGAGGTTCCTAGACGTTATGTTTGTTTTATGGAATGGGCCGCATGAAATGATAGAAGAATTCATAAATTATTTAAATACTACTAGTAAATTTTTTAAATTTACATATAATGTGAGTCAGGAAGGGATTTCATACTTAGATACCTATATTAAGCATACAGACCATGGTTTTCAATCAGAAATATTTAGGAAAAAAAATGTTCTCAAATGGGTACTTAGAATATAGTAGTCAACATCCAAAATATATGCTGAAAAATATTTTTAAAGGTCAATGTATAGGAGCTGCTAGGATGTGTTCAAGTTTTGAAGTTATGAAAAATGAAATAGATTTTATGATTTCTATGTTTTTAAACAGAAGTTATCCAAAAGGTTTATTGGAAGATGTATCTGCTTATGTTATTAGGGAATGGGGAAAAATATGTCCCTATATTGGGAATAGGACAAGACATAAATAACATTAATAAAAATAAGGAAAATGTCCCTTGTAATAGGATTTGTACATTGACATATTCCCCATATGCAACTGAAATTAAGAAAATTATTTGCAAATACTGGAAAAACTTAGTTTTAGATGAAGAAATTAAACAAATTCTGGGTGAGATACCAAGGTTTGTTTTTAAGATGGGGTTGAATATTAAGAACTTAGTACAAAAAGGACAAAAAGATAGCGGAAAAAAACAAGAGTTTGAAGGCCACCAAAAATGTGGTTCGTGTAAACAATGTTTTTGTATAAATGAGAGTGAGGGAATTAGATTAGGAAATGTAAATAGAACTTATATAAGATTTAAAAGAGGTAATTGTAACACAAAGAATGTAATTTATTTAGCAGTTTGTTCCATGTGTCCAGCGTACTATATTGGCAAAACTGAAAGATAATTTAGAAAAAGAATCTATGACCACTTGTATAGAATAAGGACACATCACAATAAGAATGCCTTATATAAACATATTGAGAAAAAAGGTAGTGAGCATAGTTTCAGTTTTGCCATCATAGACCAGGTTATGGCTTCCAATAGGGGAGGTAATTTCAAAGTACTTTTAAGTAAAAAGGAAAGTACCTGGCAAGTGCTGACAGACGCTACAAATGCACTGGGTATTAATGATTTTAATTCTATAAAGCCTTTCCTTTTTACACTTTGAGTTCTTAATTAATTAATTATATTTTATCACAGTATTAACATTTATTAGATAGAAATATTAGTAATATCTATTTATGGAACATTCATATTAATTCATTCATTTGTATTTACATCAATTTTTAATAATAATTTTTAATATAAATCTTATTTTTTAAATACATTTTATTATTATATTAATATTATATTTACAATGATAACTTAGTTAGGTATTAAAGTATATGTATATAATAGTTCGTAAACATATAGGCTTTATAGTATTATTTAATTGTTAGTATATGAGCACTGTCACTTTAAATCATTGTATGAATATTGGCACCAAAAAGTTTTTAAAAGAAGTGTTTTGTTATTTTTCAGTAGTTCTGAAGAAGTCTGCTTTTTTGCAGATGAAAGCGCTTAACTCTCACAAGTGTTTGTAAGAAACATTGTTGCTCTTCTTCGTGGGTGATTAAATTATGTTGAATTATTTGTGTGCCTTATTCGAGTTTGTGCCAGCAAGCATTTCTGTTTTGGCAGTGGCAGAGAGTATCCGTTAGATACGTTGACTTTCTGGTGTTGTTGTGTGCCTTGGAGATATTTACACAGTTGTTCAGCTATGGAGAATGCTTATGAAGTGGCAAATACTTCATTGGATAAGGCAGAATTTGATAGCTTAAAGACAGAAGTTCGCTCGTTGCGCGAAGAAGTAGCTCGTTTACTGGAGGTAGTGTGTGAGCTACATGTCGGTAAAGAGAAAGAGAAGGAACATTTAAATGAATCACTTAAAAGTAATGAAAAAAGTGTGCCTACACAATTATCTATACCTAATGGTCAGGGGGAACCTTGTGAACTCAGAATTGGTTCTGTCCAGAATGGTATAGACTTAAGTAAAACTAAAGGAAACCATAGTTTGACCTCCGAACAGGATTTTACATTTGAATTTTCCTTGTTTCACCAAGATGAAGACAGTGAACGAATGGGAGCTCGTCCTAAAAGACAGATTCCAGTTAAAACATATGCAGCAACGACGAGATCTAATAATCAGTTTTCCAAAGGTACTGTTAATAATTCGTCTAGCCCAAGGGCAACTAGTGACTATATTGATACACATGGGGTTGACCATGTGAAACTTGATCAATTCCTAACAAGCAATGTTGAATTTAAGTTGATGGACTGTAAAATGGGGTCTAATGTGATTGATACAATGGGCAATAAGTACAAAAAGGGTACTTTGAAGGAAATGATTTATGAATTGGGAAATTTATTGCAAGTTGTGAAAACCATTAAGGTTGATAATGCTTATATTTCAAAATGTATTACTATGGGTATTGTACCGATGGGACTGAGATTTTTTAAGGTACCCATGGGTATAAAGTTAGATTGTGACACTAAGAAAGAATTTAATGATTTATTCAATTCATTTGGTATTAGTTACATGAAGTTATTGGTTAAAAAGGATGATGAGAAATTAAGTAAAATAGTGTTGGACATAGAAAAACTTAATAATGATATTGTAACTGATTTGTTGTTTTCACAATGGCGTCCATTATATGACAAGCAATTTAGAAATGCAGAATATAATGCAGAGAAATTATATGAAAGGAAGAATAAGAAATTAAACCGTGATATACAACAATATAAGGAAGACAGGGCATATAAGTGGAATATGGAAAATAGAAGTAGTTTTGAATATAAGCGTGATGACAACGCACGCAAGCATACTGAAGATCAAATGAATTTTCAAGGGGGACGGTATTTTACCCCAATAACAAGACAGAACCATCAGGGATATCGTTACAGGCAATAGTGCCTGATAATGATATTGATATTAATATACAGAACAATAGAGTAAGATGTTCCAATAAAGGATTTGAATTTTGCCCAGATACGAATGTTTCAAGCAATGAAATTGATAAAGTCATCTATCAAGTAAAAGATCTCACGGTCTATAATTACACTAATTTTAGTGTTAAGGAAGAATTAGGAACCCTTTTTATGAAAGGAATGAAATATATACCTGCGTCCAAATTTAATTTAGTGGACACAATTATTGATGTAAAATTGTTCTGTCGTAGAATGAATCTTGCAATTTTATTTAATAATAAGAAAGATGTTCATCCGAATTTATGTGATAGAATGAGGAAAAGAAGTACATTCATCCCACCCCCCAATAAGAAGGTTGAAAATTTTGAAAATTTAATTATATCTGATATTTACAAATATGGACAGGATATACAGAAGCAACAGTTCATCGATAACTTGTCAGTGAAAGAAAGAAATTGTTTAGATGAACTTGTGAACAATAATAGTTTAAGAATTATGAAACCTGATAGGGGGGGGAATTGTCATTTACAATACAACAGATTATGTCAATGAAATTCAAAATATATTAATGAATAGTGGTAATTATGAAATTATTTCGAACAATGAGATAAATGTTAATTATAGGAAGATTGATTTGGCTTTGGATGAATATCTAATTGATCAGAGAATTACAAAAGAAATACATGATTTCATTTATGTTGAATTTCCCACACTAGCAACCATCATAGGCATCCCAAAGGTTCACAAAAATATAGTAAAACCACCGCTTTGTCCTCTTATTTCAGGGAGTAAATCAAAAACCTTTAATATAGGTGTTTTGATAGACACATGGGTAAAACCAATTTATAAAAATATTCCCCATCTTATAAAAGATTCCTGGGTCTTTCTTTCCCAACTTACCTCAGATAAATGGAATGAAAAATTAACATACATCACCATTGATGTTGTCGATTTATTTTCATGTATTCCAAAGGACAAAGGACTGGAATATTTTTGTAATAGTTTAAGACATTTTTCAAATTTGAGTTGGGATAGAATTAATCTCATCATGGATATGATGGAAATTGTTTTAGATAATAATTTTATATATTATGAGGAGGAATTTTTCAAACAAACTAAGGGTGTAGCAATGGGGGCTTCCTGTGCCCCCATTTTTGCCAATATGGTGATGTTAGAGTGGGAAAATAATTATTTGTTTAAAAGTAAATATTATCAATTTATTACATATTATACGAGGTTCCTAGACGATATGTTTGTTTTATGGAATGGGCCGCATGAAATGATAGAAGAATTCATAAATTATTTAAATACTACTAGCAATTTTTTTAAATTTACATATAATGTGAGTCAGGAAGGGATTTCATACTTAGATACCTACATTAAGCATACAGACCATGGTTTTCAATCAGAAATATTTAGGAAAAAAACGTTCTCAAATGGGTACTTGGAATATAGTAGTCAACATCCAAAATATATGCTGAAAAATATTTTTAAAGGTCAATGTATAAGAGCTGCTAGGATGTGTTCAAGTTTTGAAGTTATGAAAAATGAAATAGATTTTATGATTTCTATGTTTTTAAACAGAAGTTATCCAAAAGGTTTATTGGAAGATGTATCTGCTTATGTTATTAGGGAATGGGGAAAAAATATGTCCCTATATTGGGAATAGGACAAGACATAAATAACATTAATAAAAATAAGGAAAATGTCCCTTGTAATAGGATTTGTACATTGACATATTCCCCATATGCAAATGAAATTAAGAAAATGATTTGCAAATACTGGAAAAACTTAGTTTTAGATGAAGAAATTAAACAAATTCTGGGTGAGTTACCAAGGTTTGTTTTTAAGATGGGGTTGAATATTAAGAACTTAGTACAAAAAGAACAAAAGGATAGCAGAAAAAACAAGAGTTTCAAGGCCACCAAAAAATGTGGTTCGTGTAAACAATGTTTTTGTATAAATGAGAGTGAGGGAATTAGATTAGGAAATGTAAATAGGACTTATATAAGATTTAAAAGAGGTAATTGTAACACAAAGAATGTAATTTATTTAGCAGTTTGTTCCATGTGTCCAGCGTACTACACTGGCAAAACTGAAAGACAATTTAGAAAAAGAATCTATGACCACTTGTATAGAATAAGGACACATGACAATAAAAATGCCTTATATAAACATATTGAGAAAAAAGGTAGTGAGCATAGTTTCAGTTTTGCCATCATAGACCAGGTTATGCCTTCCAATAGGGGAGGTAATTTCAAAGTACTTTTAAGTAAAAAGGAAAGTACCTGGCAAGTGCTGACAGACGCTACAAATGCACCGGGTATTAATGGTTTTATTTCTATAAAGCCTTTCGTTTTTACACTTTGAGTTCTTAATTAATGAATTATATTTTATCACAGTATTAACATTTATTAGATAGAAATACTAGTAATATCTATTTATGGAACATTCATATTAATTCATTCATTTGTATTTACATCAATTTTTAATAATAATTTTTAATATAAATCTTATTTTTTAAATACATTTTATTATTATATTAATATTATATTTACAATGATAACTTAGTTAGGTATTAAAGTGTATGTATATAATAGTTCGTAAACATATAGGCTTTATAGTATTATTTACTTGTTAGTATATGAGCACTGTCACTTTAAATCATTGTATGAATATTGGCGCCAAAAAGTTTTTAAAAGAAGTGTTTTGTTACGTTTTCAGTAGTTCTGAAGAAGTCTGCTTTTTTGCGGATGAAAGCGCTTAACTCTCACAAGTGGTTGTAAGAAACATTGTTGCTCTTCTTCGTGGGTGATTAAATTACGTTGAATTACTTGTGTGCCTTATTCGAGTTTGTGCCAGCAAGCATTTCTGTTTTGGCAGTGACGGAGAGTATCCGTTAGAGGTGACATATTACGTGGACGGGTCATGCAGAAGGGGTCCAACACGGCAGAACCTAGTAGGGTATGCCATAGTTTCTGATACTGAAATTTTAGAAGCAAAGTCTTAACCACACAACTTATCTGCACAAGCAGCAGAATTAATTGCCTTGACACGGGCATGTACCTTGGCAAAGGGTAAATGTATAAACATTTTTACTGATAGCCAGTACGCTTTTTCTACTGTACACATTTCTGCGCAACAGTGGAAGAATAGAGGAATGATAACATCTACTGGCAAACCGATTAATCATGCGCAGTTTATTTTAGATTTGTTAGAATCTATTCAGTTACCTCAGAAAGTAGCTATTTGTAAATGCGTAGCTCATACCAAGCAACAAGATAAGATTTCAAAAGGTAATGTGAGAGCTGATACAGCTGCAAAGCAGGCAGCTTCATCTTCAGAAATATTTCTTTTGAGTGAGGAATTATAACCTTCTGAGATTTTAGATTTAGAAATGTTGAAAACAATGCAGACACTTACTATGAAAGTAGAAAAACAGAAATGGATAAAATGAGGAGCAATTCTTGAGAAAGGGCTGTACATCTCCAAAGAAGGAAAACCGATTTTGCCGTCTAATTTGTTTAGATATGCAGCTTTGTTGAGCCATGGGCAGTGCCATGTCTCAACAGGGGGGACGGTACAGTTAGTGAATCGAGTGTTTACAACATATGGATTTATAAACTACACTAAAAATTTTTTTGTGGCATGTCATGTTTGTAATAAGCATCATGCACAAGGGGCGTTGAAGCCTAAGCAAGGGAGTTTTCCTGCACCACCGTTCCATACTATCTGTATGGATTTCATAGAACTGAACAAATGTGAAAATAAGAAGTATTGTCTTGTCATTAAAGATATGTTTTCCAAATGGGTGGAAGCTTTTCCGACCAAAAATCCAGATGCAGCTACTGTTGCAAAAATTCTTGTTAGGGAAATTATTCCTAGATTTGGCATACCAGAAAAGATCTACAGTGACAATGGCACACACTTTGTAAATCAAACTATACAACAGTTGAGCCGATATTTCGGAATTTCTTTGAAAAACCATTGTGCATATCATCCACAATCTGCAGGACTAGTAGAGAGACATAATGGGGTTTTAAAAAATAAACTTAGGAAGTTAATTAATGAGACACAAAAAAATTGGGTGTACTGCCTGCCTCTGACACTGTTGAGCATGAGAACTGTTCCAAATGCAAAGGGGTTAACTCCTTCTGAAAAATTATTTGGGAGGGCATATTATATACCTCAGTGGAAACCTCTCATGCCTGCAGACCAGGAGGCCGACAGTTCACTCGCAGAATATATGAGACGACTTCTAAGTAATAAACAACTTTTGCAGTTAAATTCTGTTTCAGATAAAAAACAAACCAGACCATCGGAAGCAGCAGTAGTCCCAGGCAGGTGGGTCTGGTTGAAGACCATTAAGAAGAAGAATTGGACGTCACCGAAGTGGGAAGGGCCATACCAAGTGCTACTGTCAACACCCACTGCAGTCAAGATCGCAGAGCGAGCGTCCTGGATTCATCTGACACACTGTAAACTGGTTAAAAACTTTGAACTGGACAAAAACTTGTTACTGTTACACAACAAGAACAAAATGACCAGATATGGAGCAAATAGGAATGCAGAACAACCTCAGAAGTATTGCATGATCATTCTGTTAACTATACTGATAACAATAATCTTTTTGCTGTGGCCTTTCCTTTTTCCAGCCACACGAGCTGAACTGAATAAACGTGATGCGTTACTCATAGACTGGCATCCAAACTTTAACACTTACCAGGAGATCAAACATGTATATGCTGAGACTTTTAATGCTTCAAATTGTTGGGTTTGTACAGCTATACCAACAGCATACGGGGGATTATTAATGACTGCTGTCCCCCTAGGGGTCAATGAGACCTGGGAAAATTTGATTTTTGATACTACAACTGTAAAATCACAAGACAAAATAGCATTGTACCTGCCTATTACACAAAAGAGAATTGTGTGTTTTTACAAAAATGATACTGTTCAGGTGGGTTGGAGCAATTGTAATGTGACTGTTCCTTACAAATGTTATACCAAAGCTAATAATGCAGGTTCTATTTGTGATACAAACTATGACTCATTTCTTGAATCAATGCACAAAACAGTTAATGAAGTACAACATAATCCTGTTCTTTTTAAGCAACTATCTATCATTGATAGAAAAATGTTTCATGCAGGGCAAGTATATATTAATACTAAAGTAGAGGATTGTTATTTTGTGTGTGGGAAAAAAGCATACAAATGGTTACCTGAGAATTGGTCCGGCAGTTGTTTTTTGGGTTACCTGGTTCCAGCCATACGACACACTGCAGTTTTGCCTCGAGGAAGAATTCAAAATGTCAGAGAGGTCACCAAAAACCTGGAAATCCAATCAAGAAACCTGAGAATCTAGTGGGACGAATCGAAGCAGGCTAGAGAAACCATAACTCCATAAAAAACAAAGATAAACTGACACACATGGACTTGAGTGACACTATTATATCGTGGGCAGGTATAGCCCCTGCATATGGCTCAGTAAAATCGATTTGGGAGCTGAGAAAACTGTCCAAACTTCTCAAAGTAATGAGCAATGCAACTTTTTCTGCTCTCAAATTAGTAACTGATGAACTGAATGCTATGAGAGCTGTGGTGCTTCAAAACCGCATGGCTCTCGACTTCACCCTAGCGGTGAAAGGCGGTACTTGCGCTTTAATAAAAGAGGAGTGCTGTTCATATATTCCTGACAACCAGCATGAGATAGACGACCACCTTGAGGTAATTCAGCAAGTGTCGGCCATGACCAAACCAGGCCCAAACCCACTGACGGATTTTTTCCAGAATTTGTTTGGGGGGGTGGGGTACCATCCTTATGAACATCCTGATTGCCATTTGTGTGGGATTACTCCTATTAGGAGTGTGTGTTTGTTGTGGTATTCCCCGCATGAAAAGATTAATTAAAGATTTTATAGACATGTCATTTTCTGAGACTTTGTATCAAAGTACCGAATTTGAAGAACTGTTGAAAAATGAAACACTTTCATAAGTTTAAACTGAATGACTCCCTTAACTGCAAATCCTGAACAGAAGAGGTTAGGAGAAGAAGCAAACTGTTTATGCTTTTGAAAATAGAATAAAAAGTATTAACAGGGGGGAAATGTCAGAAAAATATGTATTAATGTATGTGTTTAGTGCTTATTAGAAGCTAAAAGTGTTAACACATTTCATTCTATTTTATGTACAGCTTAGTTTTGTATGAAACTAAAAGATGCTTTCTGAAACTGCAAGATGCTCTCTGACCTAGTATTTGCTAGCACAGCAAAATTCATGTTTATGCCTTTTGGAAATTTACTGAGAAGCAGGTGATTATCTGCTAGCTCAGGAAAATAATGAATAGAACAATACTGTTTTCTATAATGTTATTGAACTTGAACAATCAGCTCTGTTTGTGTTATGAGAACATGCACAGCTGCAGAAAAGATAGATACAGTTGAACAAAGACTGCTTGAAGAAATGAACTATAATCTGTACTTGCTTTGTGCTCGAATTAGCCATAGTACCTTGAATGGTAACATCATATAGTGAGAAGTTGTATCTAACCGGTGGTCTCCAAGGCCACGTTGTTTTTCTTAGGAAGTTTTTTCATAAACTTGATAGTGTCAGCAGAAAATCATGGACAAACAGCTGCTATGAAATAATATTGTAAGAACTTGTGATTTGTTACGTCAGCTTAGTAGGCAATGTCTTGTAAGAAATGTATAAGAATGGCTTCACTTCCTAATTCTAGTTAGACAAACTCTGTATTAGCATATTTTTGTCTCCTTGCTGCAAGAATTAAAGTGCCTTAACCTGAACCTGCCATGTATTGATCTTTTTGAAGTTGTTTTTTCCTTTGACAGGCACCTATTTGAATGGCCTAGGACACAGAAAGAGAATAATCCCAGTAAATTCACACATTTTAAGAACACTGGAAAAGAAAAAGCCTATCAACAAAAGAAGGAGACTGAAAAGAAACAATATGCTATGAAGGTACAAGTGGAAGTACATAATGGAAAAGAACAGACCCTTGGTGACAAGAAAGATTTTAATGGGAGTGTTAGCTATTTAAATGATGCGATTAATATTGAAACTGATGTAACAACAAAGGACATAGAGAATGTAACATTAAAGGAAAATGATGTTATGGTACAAGGCAATTCTATAGAGCCGAATAAATTACTGGCTGGGGCCATCCCTAAAAAAGGAACAGTACATCAACCGATTTTACAGCAGCTCCCTTTTTTAATACAGACAAAAGGGGTTAGAACCTCGAGATCACTAAGCAGGGACAGGAAGAAGAGAAAAATCTACTAGACTGAATGGAACGTTCTATTGTGATGAATATATCAGATAAGATTCTAACCAAAGAGCAACTTCATATTTTGGAGAAAGGTTTGAGTTTTATTCCCTCATTGCATTCTTCCCTGGATGAGTTTATTACTGATTTGAAACTATTTGGAAGGAATGTAATTCTTAAACATATTTTTGGAAACAGGAATGAAGAAGTACTAGGAAACAATAAGTAAATAACTATAAAAAACCTGGTACTTTTGTCCCTCTGTGTCATCCCACAGTTGACATGTTCATAAGAATGTATGAAAATGATATCTTTGAAAGTAGATCAGAAAGAAAGACTAGGCACTATGAAAACATATCTAAAGAAGAACATATAGCATTGCTAGAGTTGCAAAGAAGGAATGACATTATTATAAGACCAGCAGACAAAGGAGGGGCTATAGTGGTACTTAATACAGAAAGTTACCTCAGGAAAATGGAAGAAATGCTCAGTGACAATGAGACATAGCAAGTGATCAGTAAAAGGGACTTGAATGTACTCGAAATGAATATACAGGACATACTGTATGAGAAACTAATGAACCGTACTATTGCAAAAGAACTTTATGATTTCTTTGAGACAGAACATCCTACTGTGCCAACTATAAGTGGACTACCCAAGTTACACAAGAACTGCTCGGATCCACCAATGCTCCCAATAGTAGCAGGTAGAGGGTGGTTAATAGAACCTATCTCGATATTTCTAGAAGATGGACTTAAGAAGGCTATACCAAAGGTACACACAGTTATTTGTGATATAGCTCAGGTTTTGAACCACTTGTATGGAGTAATGGAGAAAAGAACTAACTATAAAAAACTACTTTTAGTCACCATAGATGTGACTAGCTTGTTCACCTCCATTCCTAATTCCTATGGAATAGAAGCAATATGTACATTTATGAATGAAGAGAAGCCAGAAGCGAGTCTAGTTTGCTCTCTGTTGGAATTGGTCCTTGAAAATAATGTTTTCCTATATGGGAATACCTACTATTGGCAAAAATGGGGGGTTGCTATGGAAACCCCCTGCGCCAATAGTTATGCCAACTTGGTATTGGCCCAATGGGAAAAAGAATGGGCCATTGATATGGAAAACTGTTGGAAAGATAATATTGTTCTGTATAATAGGTTTGTAGATGACACCTTTATTCTATGGGAAGGTGATGATGTCTCCTTAAGAGAATTTTGACTTTTTTAACCAGCACAACTACTTTTTTGAAATTTGATTAAAATTTCTCTAAAAAATGAGATAGACTTTTGATGTTAAAATACATTTAGATGCTGAAGGTATCAACACTGCAGTATATTGGAAACCTATGTGGAGAAACCATATGTTACACTTTTTGAGTATGCATCTTAGACAAGTCTTCTACAACATAGTGGAGAACCAAAGAGCTCATATTTCCAAGCTATGTACGAAAGATGATGTGTTTCTGGAAGAGGAGAAAAAGCTGACAGAGAATTTTATGCAAAGAGGATATAAGATTAATGAAATGGAAAATAACATCTCAGAACTGACAGAGTTGCGGGAAATGAAAGGTAGACCATATTTTTCAGTGCGGTCGAACTACCAGGAGACAGGAAAAGGAGCTATTGCTTCTGACAAAAATAACAAAAGAAGGTTCTTGAGGTGTAACATTACCTACATCTCTAATAATGTGGCCGTCTGTGGGATTATAAAGACGTATTGGCCCATACTAACATCGGACAGTAAGATCAAAGAAATAGTTGGGGACCATCCCAGTTTTACGTTTAAAAACAAGAAATTTTAAAAAGACTTTTATGTAATAGAGATGGCTTAGACAAAGATGGAAAATATATCCGCAAGAATGGACCATGTTACAAACGCACCCGTAAGTGTGGATTCTGTAATGCCTGTAAGGTGATTAATAGTGACAATTCTTTCACGCACCCAATAACAGGGAGAACTTATAGCTTCCAAGGAATTGCAAATTGCAAAAGCAGGAATGTTGTTTACATCGCTACATGTACGCTATGTCCAACCTTCTATATAGGCAAGACTAATAGGATACTAAAAGAATGCATCTTCAAACATCTGTCAGATATAAAAAATAAGGTACATACCAATGCCCTTTACATGCATATCCAAGAATTTAATAATCATCTATTTTAAATTCATGGTGATATCTATTATTAGAGAAACAGCTAGAGGAGGAAATGTGGTAAACAGAATGGAAACAGAGGAAGCACGTTGGATTATGAATTTAAGAGTGCACTGCTCTCCAGGGCTTAATGGGAATGTTCCGCTTAAGACATTTCTAAAGGAATGGAGAATTAGCAGCAAGCAATAGTAATCTGCTTGCATAAGCATGCACGTACATAGAATGAGGAGGCTATTGGCTAAGAGATGTTTTTAATTTTGTGTGCCTCAGGCACTTACTAGGATCTGAAGAAGGCTACATCTGCCGAAAGTGCTTGTCTGTACCCGAGTTTATTCACATTGAGTTTTTATCAGAGTTTTAACTGTGAATAAAGTCCTGTTTTTAATTTATTCATACTACATCTGTCTACGGTGATATGCCCAGGTCTCTTTGTTGTTGTATAATACTGCAATAACTGTATTGGAAATAACTTTATTAAGCAGGTGTCTGAGGACTGCTAGGTCCCCATAAGTGAAGAGATTTCTAGATGCTCTGAGATGCAGCTTAGACTTGTTTAACTTTTTCATCCAATGATTGGATTAACAAAAAAACATGATTACTGAAAATAAAACAGTCTTATTCTTCAACATTGCTTTTTCCTGCATCCTTTCAATGTATCCTATCTGACCAAGACTACCTTATAATAACTAAAGTAAGCTGGAGCCTGCTATGTACCCAAAAATTGTGTGGTTAGAGATGCTCTGAGGTGTATTTTAGAAAAATGTTCCTACTTTTTGATTCAATGACGGCCTGCACAAAAGTTATCTGTACAGAAAAGAAATTCAATCGTACCTTTTATTTCAAGGAAGAAGTATGTTGTATCCAAGTTTTAGTGTTCAAAGTTGACCAAACATCACTTCACAATAAACTGAGACAGCAAATACTTGTGAGAATACATATATTGTATCTGGGAGTAGTACGTGTACTTAACCCCCCTCCCCCAATATAGGTAGTCCCTTTTTATATATCCCTTTCTTGTGCCAAATTGAGATTAAATTGAAGCCATAAATGCCTATTTAAAGAACCTGCTGCTGCTGTCATGCTTTTTACAGCATGCCTCCTCACCTCCTCCACCCAAAAGGCAGCCACCTTCTATGTACTTTTCTTATGTCAGACTAAGACAAAGTGAAAAAAACCCAATTAGAATGTAACATATTTACTGTCAGACATATATAAACAGCATGCCTATTTACTCTCCTCCAAAAGATAACCACCTGTATCTGCATCAGATGTTTGACTCTGAGTAAAATGAAAAAAATATTACAATAGTATTTACAACTTAATTCCTTCGAGAGAGTGCAGCTTATAAGTAAGGACATGGGATCCAGATCTAAGGATGTCACAGTACCACTGTACATGTCTCTTATCAGGCTAATAATTGAGTACAGTGCATCTTTTGGGATGTACCTTGTCAGGCACCTAAAACAGTTGGAGCATCCTCAGAGATTCTTCACCAACAAATACGGGGTGTAACTAACATGTCATATGTGGACCGATTAAAAGTCCTATCACTGTATTCAGTTTCCTACCTGATTACTGAGGGGGTGATCTATGCTTGACCTACTAGGCAGTATCTGACCCAGCCCTCATGAAAATGTTGCATATTCATAAAACTAATTGCATGCTGGTTACCCACTCCAATTAACTAAATTTGACCTCTGACATGAATAGATCATGCTGGAGGGACAGATATGTGTCCCAGAGTTTTCCCCTCCCCTGGAGTAGGCTTTATATTCATGTGAAGTAGAGCTCTTTCTTGACCATCTTCAACAGCAATCTGGACTAATAGATGGGAAATCACAAATTCACTCCTGGGGTAGCACCCATGCCCCTTATGGATAGAGGCCGTCTGTAAAAATTGTCAAAACTCTGCTTGCTGACCCATGTTATCTTTCCTCCAGGGATAGAAAATTTGGTAAAATCTGGGTAAAACTTGCTAGGCTTGTAAGGGATCTTGAGCTGTTAGCCTAGTAATCTATGAACATATGAACCTATAAGTAAATAGCAGACATTTTCCTCAGTAATTTTTCTTCATAGAAAATAGCCACAGCATTTATATCCACTCTGTTCATATCAGGTTTCCAGTTAAGTAGTCAATCTTACTTCTCACAAATGCAAATGTTTGTCCTGGTAAACCAGATAGTGACTGTTTAAAATGAGCAAATGACAAGATGGTCAGTTACTCTCATCCAGCAAACCTCAACCACAGCCCACATCCTGCAGTTATAGTCACAATGTCTGATGACTATATAATATTATTTCATCTCCACATATACCTCTCCACTGTCCAGATTTGCACAGAATATCCAGATTTTTGACTCATATTTTGACCTGTTCCTTATAAAATTTGAGGTTTTCTGGCAAATCACTGATGATTTAAGTCACTATATAATGACAAGAAATTTGAGTTTTAGATAGTATATATTTTAGAAAATGCATTTTAACACAAACCTTGTTATTCTAGCAACATTCTAAGTTTATAAGATCAATACTTAAAATATTTCTGTATATTTGGTCTTTTGTCCATGCCAGTTATTTAAAGCTTTGTCCTGATTTCTTGCTAAGAAGTCAAGAGTTATGTCTCCACAGTCCCCACAAACAATTTGCCCCACATTAAAGTATTCTAATCCAAGCCACTCACACAAATGACAGACCAGTATTAATATTGCCAAAAATATCTGCTTGATCATTGCCGACATCATTGTAAAGAAGGGTAACATCACTTTTTTCACCATGACAAAACCTCTCTTCTCAACAGTACACATAAAATACAAAGTCTGAAATATTGCACAAAATGTCTGGTTGATCACTGCCAGCAGTATTGTAAAATTATTTCACCAACACCATTCTATTAATCTCCTCTCTGTCCAGAATTCTGTAGAATGTCCCTACCACTGTCCCTCATACATTACTGCAGAAATAATATTAAAAAAATCCTTCAGGTGCCTTTGCACCTACATTTTATTATTGAGAGGTCTGTACTCCTGCTATTCCTTAAATACTTGCCTTTTCAATATCTAAATAGGAAAGTGCCAATGCCTATTTCTTTTACCTCTACCTGGAGCCTTTATCCTGATCTTTAGAGTTGCACATTAAGGTATTGTAATCAGATGTACATCACTAACAACAAGTAGATAAGCTATTACTATATCCTCTATCACAAATACCTTCAAATATTTCCTTCAGAATCTACCATCTTGAGTACTAATCTAGTACTAATCTCCCTCCTCTGGGCCTCTGATAAATTGTCATCATTACAGATAATTTTCTATTTTCCCCCTATAATTAGTATCCCTTGCTGGAAATGTATTATTTCCCCTAGCATTCTCCTCAGCTCAAGAACAGTGGTCTTGGGTGGGACATACACACCAGGTAATTATTTTTCAAAACTGTTAGCCCTTCGCTACCGTAAATCCTCTATGTCCATCCTTTTTTCCTCCTCCATTACTAAAGTAACCACTCTCACTAGTCATATCATAACAACTCTCTTTTTCTGTCCCTGGCATTCAGATGAATAGCCTCTCTTCAATCTGTTCTTCTTTATCATATTTACATGCTCATTTTTATTTCAGTCTGTCTCCTGCAGCATTACTCTTCATATGTATGTAAGATAATACATTTTTCTCTGAGGTTACAAGGCCATTTAGATTACATGGTAATGTAGAAAATACAAACATGTCCAATTATAATTAATTCTAACTTTCCCACAGCAGGACATAAATCTGAATCATAGCCCTCCATCCAACTGGATACCAGCCCTACTCAGTGAATGGCATTTCACTATCCCATGAAGAACTACTGTAGCATCTTTTATTGGAAACATATCACATGTTGTAGTACCTTTCCTAATATTACAATCTTAAACCCCCTAACACACACATACAAAACAAATAACTATAGAGGCACATTTTTCTGAAAAAAATATTCCCTTATCAGGGCAAATGACCCCATTAGATGACCACCAAAACAGCATTAGCTTACTTAATCTTTGGTTTGTTAAGATAATTCACATACTCCTGCATGCTTTTTATATAAAAGAAACAGGAACTGCTGTACTTAGCAGGGAAAAGCCTGCATATACTCTTTTTATCAAAATTATTTTTCAACCCAGCCCTTTACTATTTATTTCCCTAGCCAGATTTTCTGTTATTAAACTTATTTTTATTTTTTATTGCTTTTGATTTGCATATCACAGTGTTACAGCTGCTCAAATACTTGCTATTGCATCCTTCTTTGCAAATGCAAACATTGGTCCTTTAATTCTTAGCTTAGTCTAGTTGTTGTGTTCCAGTCAGTAAGATCACCAAATGAGAAATCAAACAGCTCTTAATAAATAGCTTCCCTTCCACAAGCTCAGTCCCACTAACCAACACCCCATCCTGAGAGAAATAAATGTATTCCTCTTCTATCTGGGAAATGCTGAATAATCGTTTCCTATGAATATTTTGATATTTCTGATTTCAACATCTTGATTTAAGGTTTGACTTTTGCAGACTGGTCATTTAATCAGAGTAATTATTCAATACTCTCTGCATCTCTCTTTTCATTTGTTGTTATGCATTACTGTAGTGTGGCATTTATTTTAAAAGCACCTTATTGTATTTGAGAGATTTGCTCTTCAAAATTGTTAGGCATGCCTCGCTTCTGTACCATATACTGGTTTGTTTCCAAGTGAATCTCTGCAGAGCCATTGTTCACCACAGCTTTCTACCCTCCCCTTTTTCCTCATTTCATCCTTATTTCTCACATATTTTTCTTAGCTGACATCCAGACAAGTTATTCTTTAGCCAGAAATGGCCACTTATTTAACTTCCTTCACCAACTTTTTCACCAATTTTTTGGGGTTTCCTGCTGTGAGAGCTCCTATTAGTATGTTAGTCAGTGGTTATCCTGGATCTTTCACCTGTTTCCCCTTTCCATTCAGAAAGGTATCTAACTTAAAGCACTGCATGTTTTGCGTCATTTTATAAAACAAATTGTAGAAGTATCACTAATAAGGGTACAGACAGCCCAAGAAGTAGGAAAAGGGGATACCAGAAGAGGAGCTAGCAAAGGAGTTACAAGAGTAAGCAATGAAATAGTCACAAGAGTAAGCAATGAAATATTATGCTGAGCCAATAATAAAGGATGGATCATTTACAAAAAAAAAAGGCAGCCATGGTATTACTTGTAGAAGGAAGCACAGAAATTGTAGGAGAAACATGAGCAATACTGGAGAACAGTGATTGAGATGTGGTAATATCCAGACTCAACATACAGTGGTGCATCTGCACATTAATATTATATGACAAATACAGTTCAAGAAGCTGGTGGGAATTCAGCAAAAATAACTGGAAGAATATATTCAGTGGAATCTCATTCTTACATCGACAAGATGCAGAAAACCTGCTTGTATTCTATCTGCATGCTTAATGAGGCAAGTTTTGTTTGGGGTACAGTTCATCTTATGACCTAATTTTACCAAGTGCATTACAATGTGAAATGAGTGAAAATGGATATACACCAAGTAATCAGAATTTATTCTGCAAAATAACAGTAATAAAATGAGCAAAATAAGTAGATTTTGCACTTAGAGGGCCCCTACTGGATGGAAGACACTTGGATTTTGGACCAGAACTGTATCACCAAACACATTTTTTCAAAATTTGCCTAAAACAAACTTGTTAGAAAAGAAGAAATCACAGAATAGAATTTTTCTTTTCACTATTTTAACTACTGCTAAGTTTTACCTTAGGTTGTGATGCAAAAGACAACCATGTCAGCTAATTCTGTTTTCCTCACAACACTATTACCAACACTATTACTTATTGTTGCCATCTCTCTTCTATCATTCTTCTATGACTTATATAACTGCTTTGATAATTCAAATAAGAAACAATCCTCTGTCAAAAATTACCTTAATAGCAAATCTTAGTTAATGGATTTCTCAACTAAACCACTGATTCTTTCTAAACAAGTATGCATACCTGCATATTGTAGTGTTATGGCAGTTAATGTGTTCACTCTGCTACTGATAATGCATGCCTGCATACTGTAGTGTTACTGCAGTTAATGCACTTGCTCTTTTACTAATAATGCATGCCTGCATACTGTAGTGTTACTGCAGTTAATGTGCTCGCTCTACTACTGATAATGCACGCCTGCATACTGTAGTGTTACTGCAGTTAATGTGCTCGTTCTTCTACTGATAATGCACACCTGCATAATGTAGTGTTACTGCAGTTAATGTGCTTGCTCTATGACTGATAATGCACGCCTGCATACTGTAGTGTTACTGCAGTTAATGTGTTCGCTCTATGACTGATAATGCACACCTGCATACTGTAGCGTTACTGCAGTTAATGTGCTCGCTCTATGACTGACAATGCACACCTGCATACTGTAGTGATACTGCAGTTAATGTGCTTGCTCTATGACTGATAATGCACACCTGCATACTGTAGTGTTACTGCAGTTAATGTGCTCGCTCTATGACTGATAATGCACACCTGCATACTGTAGTGTTACTGCAATTAATGTGCTAGCTCTACGACTGATAATACACACCTGCATACTGTAGTGTTACTGCAATTAATGTGCTAGCTCTACGACTGATAATGCACGCCTGCATACTGTAGTGCTACTGCAGTTAATGTGTTCACTCTATGACTGATAATGCACACCTGTACTGCAGTTAATGTGCTCACTCTACTACTGGTAATGCACACCTGCATAGTGTAGTGTTACTGCAGTTAATGTGCTCTCTCTATTACTGATCATGCACACCTGCATAGTGTAGTGTTACTGCAGTTAATGTGCTCACTCTACTACTGATAATGCACGCCTGCATACTGTAGTGTTACTGCAGTTAATGTGCTCACTCTACTACTGGTAATGCACACCTGCATAGTGTAGTGTTACTGCAGTTAATGTGCTCACTCTACTACTGATAATGCACACCTGCATAGTGTAGTGTTACTGCAGTTAATGTGCTCACTCTACTATTGATAATGCACACCTGCATACTGTAGTGTTACTGCAGTTAATGTGCTCACCCTACTACTGATAATGCACACCCACATATTGTATTGTTACTGCAGTTAATGTGCTTGTCCTATTAATAATAGCGCACACACACATACTCTAGTGTTACTGCAGTTAATGTGCTCGCCCTACTAGTAATAGCGCACACCCACATAGTGTAGTGTTGCTGCAATTAATGTGCTCGCTCTACGACTGATAATACACACCTGCATACTGTAATGTTACTGAAGTTAATGTGCTCGCTCTATGACTGATAATGCACACCTGCATACTGTAGTGTTACTGCAGTTAATGTGCTCACTCTACTACTGATAATGCACACCTGCATACTGTAGTGTTACTGCAGTTAATGTGCTCTCTCTTCTACTGATAATGCACACCTGCATACTGTAGTGTTACTGCAGTTAATGTGCTCTCTTTTCTACTGATAATGCACACCTGCATACTGTAGTGTTACTGCAGTTAATGTGCTCACTCTACTACTGATAATGCACACATGCATACTGTAGTGTTACTGCACTTAATGTGCTCGCTGTACTACTGATAATGCACACCTGCATACTGTAGTGTTACTGCAGTTAATGTGCTCACTCTACTACTGGTAATGCACACCTGCATAGTATAGTGTTACTGCAGTTAATGTGCTTGTTCTACTACTGATAATGCACACCCATATACTGTATTGTTACTGCAGTTAATGTGCTCGTCCTATTAATAATAGCGCACACCCGCATACTGTAGTGTTACTGCAGTTAATGTGCTTGCCCTACTAGTAATAGTGCACACCGGCATACTGTAGTGTTACTGCAGTTAATGTGCTCACCCTACTACTAATAGATCATACCCGCATACTGTAGTGTTACTACAGTTAATGTGCTCGCCCTAATACTAATAGTGCACACACACATACTGTAGTATTACTACAGTTAATGTGCTCGCCCTAATACTAATAGTGCACACACACATACTGTAGTGTTACTGCAGTTAATGTGCTTGCCCTACTACTAATAATGCACACCCGCATACTGTAGTGTTACTGCAGTTAATGTGCTCGCTCTGCTACTAATAATGCACACCCGCATATTGTAGTGTTACTGCAGTTAATGTGCTCACTCTACTAATAATAATGCACACCTGTATATTGTAGTGTTACTGCAGTTAATGTGCTCACTCTACTACTAATAATCTGCACCTGCATATTATAGTGTTACTGCAGTTAATGTACTCGCTCAACTACTAATAATGCATAACTGCATATTGTAGTGTTACTGCAGTTAATGTACTCGCTCAACTACTAATAATGCATACCTGCATATTGTAGTGTTACTGCAGTTAATGTGCTCGCTCTACTACTAATAAATCTCTTGGAATTACTGTGGTGATTGCTACTTCCCTAGTACTTATTGCTGGCAATAGTTAGCCTGATCCTGGCTCATCTACCAAAATCTATCAAACTGCAGATGACATATAAAATTTCCATTGTGTACATTAATATAGCCATTATCTGTAACATTTGGCTTAATCAGCACAACCCTATTATGTTTCCATTACTGATTCTTAGTTAAAAGATAAATCATGAATTCCTCTGAAAATAAATACTCTTGCTATGTCTTTATATACAATAGATTGTATAAACAAAACTGGAGTGGCTCCCTAATATTAATACAAAATGACATTTTATCAGCCTCCTCATTAATCAACAAAAATAATGCTACAGTTGTCACCAGTCGAAATCAGACACTAAATCAAGCAAAGCTAAGACGCCATACAGAATTAATAATAGTTACCATCTGCTTCCTTCATTTTCACCTCCTATAATAATACTATAATAATAATCTGTATACATATTGATGTTTACCATGATTGGAATGCTCAGAACAAGCCTATTATGCACTGCTTTTGCTTTTTACATAATTACACTCAAGTTGATAAGGAAGCTGCTCGCCCTAGATCAGGAAAATTTTCAAAGCTAGATATTAATATTTACAGTATTCCATATAAACGTTCTAAATTTAATGTTATACTTCAGTCTTTGAGCAATCAACTTTCTGCATAATCTACTGTTTATTTAATGTTCTTAGATCTCTTTGATCTTCCAAGCTATTTTGTTAACATGTTCTACAGAAAAACTATCCAGACAAGCTCTATGGGATAAACTAGGCAATGGAATCTATTTTATTCTTGCACAGATCCTACAGCTGCCCTTTCTACTTTCTTTAACCTGCTAAGCTCAATTCAGGATAAGCAGTTCCCTCTGATAAAACTAAGACTACAAGTAAACAAGGCCCTTTGGACTACTGCTGACATAAGAAAACAAAATAAAAATCATAGATAAAGCCTAAAATCTTTGAAAAAATAACATCAATGACACAGACTTCTATCAAAATTTCGTAAAAAAAAATTAAACCAGAATAAATATGAATTTTGCTAAAACCAGCATTCAAAATAAATATTTAGGGCAACTAAAGTCTTTTTATAACTCAGAAACAGAGTTCTGTGCAAATGTGATAGCAGCCAAGTCTAACAGCTTCTCCAGGTTGAGATTTTCATGCCCTTCATCAAAAGTTCCTAAATCTAGTTATTATTTACAGTAAGTCCCTCTCTTACATCAGCTGTCTGTCTCTGACAACTAAAATCATTAGACATAGCTTTCACCTTTATTGTTCCACTGCTAAAACTCTACATATCATCATCATAGGCGCTAGTCTACTTAACACCAAAAGTGTAATAAGACACCTTGGGGCACAGGTGGACAGTAGTCTGTCCTTTGATAATCACATCGCCACAGTAGTCAGGAAATCCTTCTACATGACACACCTCATCACAAAAGGTTTCTCGTCCAGGAAAAAAAGAGGTCATTGTTCCCCTCTACTCATCACTCATTAGACCCATTATAGAGTACAACGCCCCTTTTGGTATGTACCTCACAAGACATCTACAACAACTGGAAAGGCCACAGAAATGCCTCACAAAGAGGATTACTGGCCTCAAACAGATGCCCTACGCAGACCGTCTAAAAAAACTCCAGCTTTACTGTGTCGCATATCACCTACTCAGAGGTGATCTCTTCCTAACATGCAAAGCTATGCCAAACCCAGAGCTGTTGGACATGCTTCACTTAAAGAAATCCCAATCCCTCCAAGCTAAACGCTCTAGGGACCTAAACCTTGTCACCACAATAAACAGAACATGCTGGAGGAATAGATTCCTGTCCCAGAGACCTCCCATACTCAGGAACAAGACTACCTGTCTATGTCAGAGCTCCTCATTAGCACTCTTCAAAAAAATCTTGATGATTGGATGGGAGATAGGAAATTCACCCCAGGGATCACTTCTGTGGCTCTGCTCGACAGGGGCACAGGAAAATAATTTTCTTGGCTGGCAAAAGCCAGGGTACTGTTTAGTTAGGCTTGTATAGGCCCTAGGGCCAATAGCCTAGTACCTACCTATGAACCTATGAACCTATCATCATCATCTAATTAATTCTATCCATTCCACTATAAACATTCTTGAAAAAATTGTTTGTAAACAAATATTGAAAAATATTCAGACTTACGATACACAGTTAGATATGCAGCCCAAGTATAGTATTTTCTTGTCTATTTACTTTAACAAATCAAATATTTTCAAATACTGAAAATGGCTTGCTTACAGGAGCTATATGTTTAAACATAAAAAAGCATCTGAGAATGTGAACCATAGCTTTCTTTTTAATAAACATTGTGATTATGGACAAAGATTTCATGTTGATCCATCTTAGGTGGTTTCAAGAAACCTAAATAAATCTGAAACCAGTTCATCGAAACCACCTTCAGTGAATATTGAAACATTTTTTTTGCCCCCTGCACCCCCCGTGTTGGGGGACACCTACCCCCCCCCCAGAGTTTTATATACTAATTCTGAGGTTGCACAACAGTGGATAAAATTTAGTCTCCACTTTCATCAAAGCTGGTTTCAGAGAATTGACTTTGGTTTCTTGCATTCGCTGAAATCGCCTTTGACACATTGACGTGTTTCCATGGACAAAACTATCTACATTACAAAACATTTTCTATTACATCTAGCAGCACTTATTTGATCTGAGCTAGTTTACTAGAGGTGTCCCACATGATTCTGCCCTTTGCTCACTCTTATTTGGGCTTTCATTGACAATCTGTCAACTGACATTCCTCTTTTAAACAAAATAATCTACACCAATGAAGTTGGCATGATCAAGGTTTACAGACACCCTCAAGCCTTACAAAACGTCAGGTAGCATGATGTTAACTTACTATGCAATTAGTTATTCTCTAACAACATACTTCGAAAATCCATTCTTACGTTGCTTAGCACCACAAAAAGACATTCAAGTGATCAACCCCTTAATACATTAGCCCCAGTTAGAGCTCCTCTGTCAACAGCTGCACAGCAAAAATATCTAGACCTTATTTTTAAGCAGATATTATCATTTTAAACAGATACAGAATCTGAAGAACAAAAAAGGTTGTAAATCAGCTCAGACTTTCCTACTGAGCTCTGAATTTTCTTATTCCCAGACTTGAAGATGGCCAGCCTAGTCCAAACTACTGAAAATAAAGTTCTTGGATTTATACATCTAGATTACAACTTTGAACATCAGTGCATTTCTAAAAACAAACGTTAACTAGCTCCTTGTCACTACTAATGTCTCCTTTTTTCTAAATTCATTTACACATGAATTATCAGTAAAAGTTATTGTAATCACTCCAAAATAAACTTGGAATAGTTTACTCTAATTATTCATTATGCAATCAGGATGATATTCAGTTGCACAGGCTGTCAATTAATGTATTTGTTGGAGACAGAGCTTTGTCCAAAATTGCACCAACATGTTGAAATACCTTACCTGCAGAGATCAAAGAGTTAAACTTTTGCTGGGTAAGAAAAACTTTACACTTAAAAGTAATTGTGACCACTTCATTGATTGTGGCTAATAATAAACAATACTCTCAATTAATGATCTACCAAACTGGTCTTATTGTATAATGCCAGAACATGCATTCTACTTCCTATCACTGATTATCTATAGTTATCAGACTTTAAAGTTTTATTCTTGTTTTAATTGACAGTGTCATTTTAATTTCTGTGCTATGTGCATTCTTGTTTTGTTAGATATTCCATTAACTGAGCCTACCATTTGTGTTACTTTTTCTATTAACTGTCATTAATTCCTGTTTTTCTTATGATGTATTAACTGTTCTGTCATTTAAATATAAATGATCTCTCCCTTTTGGCTATGACTGAAAAGGTGCCTCCGATCAATGCACCTACCCATTTAACAAATATGAACAAATAAGCCAACAAACAAATAACTTTTTACAGGGCTACAAATCTCCCTGAATCCCTTAGTGTGGGGATTGTTTCTTCTCATCATCCTAATTACATATTCTGACTTTGAGGTTGTACAACCTTGGAGAAAAAGGAATGTTTGTCTTTTAAAATAATGGAAAATTCTTGTTCCAACAGATTTGTGGAACCTCACAGTTATACTGCAATAAATTATGCCTCGCTTGAACTGATACATGCTGAAAAACTAATTCCAAAAATAAAGTCAGTAAATCAGCATTTCAAAAATCTCAATTTAATGAAACAAGCTCATAAAACTTAACATACACCATTCAACATCAGCTTTATTTTTTTATCTAACTTGCAGTTTCAGTTCACCATGTGAATCAGGATTCCTAAATGACCATAGTACTTGCATCCTGTGAAAGTTATGAAATTATGAAGTCATAAATAAGACAAATGGCTTCTTAATACATAATACAGATGAGCAGCACACGTGTTGGAAACAAATGGAACCATAAGGGCACAATGGAGTACAGAATAATGTTTTTTAATTATAGATCCGGGAAGTCTAATTATGAGTTAAAGAAGAATAATAGCTAAAAGTAAAATAATTAAACAGTAAATTCAACTTCATAAAAAGAGTCAAGTGCAATGGTTGAAGTCAAAGATGGCAAATCTGATAAACCTAGATTAAACAGTAAAACGAAATATTGCATCCCTAAAATAAAAATGATTTGATTTGGGACATTTAAGAGGTATTTACTTTATAGCCTGAGGTTATTATTTTCTTCAATTTTTTCATATTCATTTTGTAACTTGACATGCTACCAAACCTGTCCAAACCCCCAGAGAGTTTGTAAGCTTTCTAGTAAGCTATTTAATTTCACAATTACTTTAGAACATTGTCAGTATATAATTATACTTTCTTTTCCCCATCAAATCTAATGCCAAGAATATAGTTATTAAGCTTGTTGCTTGTGCTCAGTATATATATACAGTAACAATACAGAAAGATAAGGGCAAACCTTATTTATTACCTCTATGACACGGGGTTAAATTTTGTAGTTTACTATACTCCAATAACCTATTGCATTCCAGTGTAAGTAGAAAAAACACTAAGTAAAGGAATTTTAAAAAGATTACTCGAAGTATGTCATATTCTATATCAAATGCTTGACATTTGATTGGGCCTAAAGTACCAGTAGACTGTTTTTTGTATGTACCTGTTATGAATAGATGCTTTGTGACCGAGTGACTAAATCTTTTTTTAACAGGGGTATACTATTTATGTTAGGTACCTAATTTAAGTACATAATTGCCATAGTTAGTTTGCAGTCAGCATTAAGATTCCTTTCAGGATTGGAGAGAAATAGTCTATTCAGCTCTGTCATGCAATAATCTGAGCTTTACGATATACTCATCTGCTGGAACATGGTTCACGTGCAAGGAAAAAGGTGAAACCTGAATTCCTTTAAACCATCTGTCCAAGGTTCCTAAAATAGCATTCTTTTTTATATGGTCTGTAAGCAAATCATTCATGCGTTCTGTCCAACAGGAATAGTAAATAAATGTGTTCCACTCAATGAATTATGTGTTCTTTTCCCCAGTTGTGTATTTAGACACCTACAACGTGAGTTCCAAGTTCACTCTGTATCTGTCTAGCACTATCTACATAGAACATTACCTGTCTGAGTTTTTATTGGCCTGTAACATTTATAAACCAAAATAAATAACAGCCATATTTAAACAACTGAAGAGATAATGGTCCTATAAAGTCTATCTGCCTAATGTGCCTTGGTTTAGAATTCCAATCCAATTTTCTACATGCACTGAGTTGTAGCAATTGTGATTTCACAGCCAAGGAAATTGAAGAATGTTCTATCACTGCAGACAGTCTCTCTCTCTCTCTTTCTCTCTCTCCCTCTTCTCATACCATTGCACTCTATTCTCTAATGTATTGAACAGTGGCAGCTATTCTCGTCTCTTTTTTGTCAATTCCTTAGTCTTATTATTACTATTATTATTACACTTATTACTATATATTTTTTTACTTTTTCTCTTACAATTCTGCTATCATTTGGGTGAATTGTACTTATTTCATCAGAAAAGGACATCAACATATCTACAAAAATGCCACATAATGCGGCTTAGGTACAAATTGTCTTCCATTTTTCTGTTCTTACACGCAAAGGCTTTCTGCACATTTTTCTTCCATTCTTATGCCACTGAGACATCCAAACATTCTTTAAATCTTGCCCATCTATCAGTGTAAATATGGATGTTCTCACCTGGCAAAAAATTAGGAGACATAGCACCCAACAAGATAGAAAAACTCTCATCAAATTAAATAAACACCTCAGAGGACAAATAAAGTCTACCAAAGCCAAAATTTAAGGCAAATTTCGCCTCCCAGGCCAAGGGCAACCACAAGGCATTCCTTAGCTATATCTGCAACCTCAAAGGAAATACACAATTTTGTGGAGAGCTCATGGTTAAAGGGGCCACCTATACTCAGCCACACTCCTTCTCACCACTGTTCTTTTGTCTTGCCCTTAACCCATTAAACTGTCTACTTAACAGGTTAGGTCATAGCTACAGTTGGCTGCCAGAAAACAACAAAGTGTAAAGAGTTTTCATCTTCTATTTGTGGATGATTTAAAACTGTATAGTTCATCAGAAGAGGAACTAAAAGCACAGCTGCATGTGGTCAAAAGTTTTTCAGATGATATAAGAATGCCATTTGGTCTTGATAAATGTACAAAAACAACCTTTAAAGCAGGAACGTTGCAGCACCAAGAAAACATCAGCCTGGGACAGGAATGTAATATAAAAAACATGAGCAAGAAGGAAGTATAAATATTTGGGAAATGATGAAGGATCAACAATAAAACATGAACAAAATGTGAATAAAACCTAGCAAGAAATATTTTAGAAAATTGAACTTAATGCCAAAACAACGCTGACATCTAGGAACAAAGTCCAAGCTATAAACCAATTTGTGCTTCCTGTCCTAACTTATAGTTTTGGAGTGATTGACTGGCCCCAAAAGATGTTGCATTAGTTGGATAGGAAAACTAGAAAGATGCTTTATGCTTATTGAATGATTTATACATTGGGCTTTGTTTTATATATATATATATATATATATATATATATATATATATATATATATATTCCCCATTCTGAAGGAGGTATGGGCCTCCTCCAAAGTGATTACATGTATAGATCTGCAGTCGTAGGACTGCATACAGACCTGCTGATCTCACAAGACCCAAATGTAGTGAAAGTGTTAAAACATGAGGAGAATAATTCTAAGATGACTTCCCTGCTTAGTTTAGTAGAAGCATATCAGTGTCAAGTGGGAATGGAAATCAAACCAGAAGCAGATAAAAATCAGGCAGCAGCTGAATGTACCAAAAAATAAAAGAAAGAATATAAGGTGAAGGATCAGCTAAGAAGGCAAGAAATATAGAAAATGCATAATATAGTTGGAAGTATAGAAAACTCTTGGAACAACCTTATGTTGATCAGGAATGAACACAGGAATAGTTTAGGAGAGGTGAATTTAAACTAAAAGACGAAAGGTTAATATTGCATGACAGTGGACTATGCATACATTGGTTTACAAAATCCATTGAACATGTGGAAGAAACAGACAAATGCAGGTTTTATAAAACAGAATTGGAAACAGTCACACAACTTGTTGCTGGTTGACATATACTAATGGCAGAAGGACTGTATACTGAAAGCCATATAAGGTGTCAAAATTATTGCACTGGGGATTGTGCAAACATAATAATATGGAAGTAGCTGAGAAGCTTTGGAAACATGAACCACAAAGCATTCTAGAAAATGATGAAGTTTATATCACATGGGAAAACCCATTACCAACAGTTCAAAAAACAGATGTGAGGAAACCAGATATATTATACAATGCCTCCTAAAAAAACGTGCACGCTGATTGGCCAGCCCAACCAGCGCGGTCTCGCTATGTTAAAAAAAGAGTTTAACATAGCGACACAGACTAAAAAAGCAAGATCTCTGTTGTGGGTTTAACATTCTGTTGCTTTTGCCCCTGATGTACTGTGTAGGCATGTGCAGTACATCAGAACTGCCATGAGCACCAGACAGCCATTATTTAAGAAAAGTAATTATTTCTTTTCTTAAATAATGTCATTTTCTGGGTGTGGGTAATGCTGGATTTACCCGGTTGTCTCTTTGTTTCCCTCTCGGGCCCCCCTCGGGACCAAACCGCGCTTTAAACAATAAATCCCACAGCATATAGTAATCCATAAAAAGAAGACAAAAGTAGCATTGATCATTGAAAATTGCTACACCCAGAGACTACAGTGTCTTACATATAGAGAGACACAAAGTCATAAAATACCAGGATTTGCAGGCAGAAATGAGGGCAATGTGCAGGAAGGATACCCAGACAGTTCCAATTGTAGTAGGAACCACTGGTCTTATAAAAAATAATTCACAATCGTACTTAGATTTTTTACCAATACATGTAACTCGGTATGAATTGCAGAAGAAGTCAATACTGGGCACATTGTGGGTGCTGTGAAGGGCACTTCTTACTAATATCAAAGATTGAAACAATACTAATTCAATGAACTTTAATCGTACTTTGACTTAGGAATTGGGTCCATTCCCATCATGCTATTAGAAACCCAAAAGACTTGGAGAAATTAAAAAAAAGAGAAGCCAGAAGATATAGCAAACTAATGGCCAACAAATTCAGCTCCAATTTTGCCCCTCACTCCCCCACAACCTCCCCTTAGGAAATACCATCAAATATAACTCCCTCTGCTGTCAATAGGGAACAGGTTCTTAATGCTCTCTCTAAGGCCAATAACACTGCACTAATGGGCCCAGACAATATTCCAGTATGCCTCCTAAATAGCATAAAATATGACCTATCAGGCCCTTTGGAATTGCTATTTAACTGCAGTCTCCAAACAGGCTTCATGCCTCACAAATGGGGAACAGCAACAATCATTCCTCTGCAGAAAGGTGGGCCATCTACAAACCTCTAGATTTCACTAGCCTCATATGCAAAGCCATGGAAATGATCAACAATCGCATATGAAATCTTCAACAGCAGGTACAAATATGACTCTATAATTGTACATGTGGGTGTGAATGACCTGAGACGTATCTCCCTGGACTACATGAAAAGAGACATGGAGGAGCTCTCAGATTATGTAGCCCAGGTGGGTATGACCCTAGCCCTGAGCAGCATCCTACCATCACCCAGAATGATACCACAGTACAAGCAGAAAATGATTGATTTCAACAAATGGCTAAGCTTCTTGTGTCATTCTAAGGGGATCCAGTATCTGTCTTCTGGGATGACATGATTGACAGACCTTGATGCTTTGCCAAAGATGGCCTGCATATGTCATCCCTGGGATTCTGGATACTGGCCAAGGCTCTTGCCACTACTATAGTGCCTTTTTTAGGCGGTGTTCTAAAGACCAAATTACCACCATAACAGCTACAAGCAAATGCTGAACGCTAAAAGTCTAAATCTCAAAATGCACTCACTCGAAGCATTTCTTTGGAGAACATCGACATTTGTGCTCTAACAGAGACCTGGTTCAAGGCAGCAGAAAGCACCCCTGCATTTAGGCTATAACTCATTCCACACCTTTCAGCTTCAGAACTTGAACTGAAGCTCCAAAGGCAGTGGTGTTTCCATATTCATAAAGGATGCACACACCTTCAGACTGGTAGCCCTACATAACGCATCAGAGACACTTCAGGTGCAGCTAACACTGGGTAAGACAGCAGTTCAGGTCGTAGCCTGTTATAGGTCCCCAACCATGTCCCAATATTCACAGTCCACATTCCTAAGCACCATGGAGAATATTAGGGTCCAACCTAACGCTCTCATACTGGGCGAATTTAAATACCCCTCCATTAACTGGGAAAACTACTCATGTACCAATACACTTGCCCAACGTTTCCTGGAATTCATTAATTCCAATGCCCTGGACCAGCTCATTCTTACCCCTACTAGAAGTAGCAACATTTTTGGCATGGTCATTACTAGCATGGGCGACCATTGCGCTACACCAAATGTCAACTCCTCCCTGGTTAGATCCGACCACAAACTAATCACCTTAGAAATCCACCCCCCCACACACACACACACACAAAGATAACTACCATGAAAAACTTCTCCAAAGCTAACTTTGGGCTCATAAAAACAGAGGTGGCTAACTTCACAGCACCCATGCAAATGGAGAATAGTTGCATGACCACCGAATCATACATCAATGCACTGTACGAACACGTACACAAATGCATGAATCTCACCATACCCAATAGAACCAAGACAGTCTCCTGAAAAAATGAAAGCCAATCTGGTGGTCCCCTGCCATAAACAAACTACAACAGAAGGAGGAAACTGATGCAGAATAAGGTGAAGTCCAAAGACTGGAAAAACTCCCTTATCAGCCTCAACAAAAAGTTGAGATCCCTCATCAAATCCTCTAAAGCTAGCTATGAAAATAGAATTGCAGTAGATAGTAAAGACAACCACAAGGCCTTCTATAGTTATGTAAAGAATCTCCATGGCAATACCCAGATTTGCACTGAGCTACTGCACAATGGTACCTCCTATACCGAGCCAACAGATATTGCCAATATACTGGCTGACAGATTCAGTGCCAACTTTACCCCTCCCTCCCAAAGGACAATCACAATGCCAGTAGATTGCCAGACACCCAGTATTACTGCTGCACAGGTTAAAATAGCACTGTCCAAGGCTAAGAATACAGCTTCTATGGGACCTGACAATATCCCTGGCTGTGTTCTACATGAACTACAGAGTGAACTGGCACCTCACCTGTGTGGCTTGTTCAATCACAGCCTCACTTTAGGCTTTGTCCCTACTGAATGCCGCACTGCTATGACTACAGACCCTGGAAAGTATTGCCCCATTAGCCTGACAAGTTTGATATACAAAGCTATGGAACACATCATCATGGACTGAATAAACAAGGATATAGGGAATCTCCAAACTCTGGTTCTCACACAGTTTGGTTTTGTGAAGGGTAGCTCATGCCTGCTCAATTTGGTCGATTTCTTTGAGTCAGTCACCTGAATTGTGGATGAAGGCAAGGTGGTTCATACAGCCTACCTTGATCTGGCCAAGGCCTTTGATACCATCCCTCACTCAGGAATCATAGAAAAACTCACTAAGCTAGGCATCAACCCCTATATCATTAGGTGGGTTACAAACTGGCTCAGAGATAGAACTCACAGTGTGAAAGTAGCTGACTCCAAGTCAGACTGCCGACCAGTCACGAGTGGAGTCCCACAGGGGTCAGTCCCGGGTCCTCTCCTGTTTGGTATCTACTTCTCAGAAGTCCAGGCCAACATAAAGGGACTCTGACTGACAATGTTCACAGACAATTGCAAGTTGGGAGCCATTATTAACACCCCAAGTGATGTTGACATCCTACAGAAATGCCTCACTGAGACCAACGACTGGTGTCAGAACCATGGCCTTAAGCTCAATGCCAAAAAATGTGTCGTCATCCCCTCTGGGAAAAACCCAGTTCCCATAAATTTCCACATCGATGGTAGTCCAATGAACACAGAAGGCATTATAAGAGATCTGGGAACACAGGTTGACAGCAACCTCTCTTTTGACCACCACTTTGCCACTGTGGTCAGAAAGTCCTTCTATGTGGCTCATCTCATTGCTGTGGGGTTTGCATCCAGTAAGAAAGAGGTCATTGTCTCCCTGTACTCTTCCCTCATTAGGCCAGTCATTGAGTACAATGCCCCATTTGGCATGTACTTCAGTAGACACCTGCAACAACTGGAGAGGCCGCAAAAGTACCTCACAAAGAGGATCCTAGGCCTTAAACGCTTGTCCTATATGGACAGAGTCAGTAAACTCCAACTATTCTCTGTCTCATATCGCCTACTTAGAGGCGATCTCTGCTTGACTTACAAAGCCATATCCAACCCAGCCATGTTAAAAAGGCTACATCTAAAAAAATCCCAATCCATCCACACCACACGCTCCAGAGACCTCAACCTCATTACCACAATCAACAGAATGTCCTGGAGGGACAGGTTCATAACTCAGAGACTGTCCATGCTATGGAAAAGACTTCCCATACATGTCAAACAGAGCACCTCACTGGCCCTCTTCAAGAGAAATCTTGATGAGTGGATGGGAAACAGAAAATTCACCCCGAGGATCAGTCCAGTGGCTCTACTCGACAGAGGCACTGGGAACTAAGGTCGGGTGGCACTATGCCAGGGTAATCTTATGGGCTAGGCTTGTAAAGGCTCCGGGGTCATTAGCCTAGTACACACCTATGAACCTATGAAACTATGAAATACTGCACCGAACCCAATTTGGTTTCATCAAGGGCAGGTCATGCCTACTCAGCCTGGTGGCCTTATTTGAGAAAGTCACTAAAACAATGGATGAGGACAAAATGGTTCACACTCCATACCTTGATCTGGTCAACTCATTTGACACAATATTCCACTCAGGCATTGTTGGCAAACTCAAGATGTTAGGTATAAACCCATTTTCACTCAGTGGCTAGCCATCTGGCTCATAGACAAGACCCAAGAAGATAGAATTGGGGCATCCCCTTCCACAAAGAGCCCAGTCATAAGCATAATCCCTCAGGGATCAGGCCTGGGGCCATTTCTTTTTTGGCATTTACTTCTCTGAAGTCAAGGCCAATGTCAAGGGCCTCTGGCTGACTACATTTGCAGAGGATTGTAAATGAGAAGCAGTCATAGCATTTCCCACTGACACTATGTTCTCCAGGAAGGGTTCTTAGGTTCATAGGTAGGTACTAGGCTATCGGCCCAAGGGCCTATGTAAGCCTAGCCAGCAAAGTTCCATAGCTTACGCCACCCAAGAAAGTTATTTTCCTGTGCCACTGTCCAGCAGAGACACAGAAGTGATCCCCGGGGTATATTTCCTATTTCCCATCCACTCATCAAGATTTTTCTTGAAGAGTGCTAACGAAAAACTTTGCTTGACATAGATGGGTAGCTTGTTCCAGAGTATAAGAAATCTCTGGGACAGGAATCTATCCCTCCAGCGTGTCCTGTTTATTGTGGTGACAAGGTTTAGGTCCCTAGAGCTTGTAGCTCAGAGGGATTGGGATTTCTTTAGGTGTAGCATGTCCAACAGCTCTGGGTTTGACATAGCTTTATATGTTAGGCAGAGATCACCTCAGAGTAGGCAATATGCTACGGAGTAATGCTGGAAACAGCTTGTGTCAAAGCCATGGACTAAAACTAAATATCAAGAAATGCATGACAGTATCCTTTGAGAAGTCATCCACCCAGGTAACTATTATATTGACAATATACCCCTAAGAGTTGACAGAGTAGTCAGGGACATGGGGACACAGATAGACATTAGTCCAGCTTTTGACCATCATGTGTCTACAGAAGTGAATAAATAATTTTATGTTGTGCAACTTATAAACAAAGGTATGACATCTAGGTCCAAGGAGGTCATTGTTATACAGTATTCATCACTCATTATAACTATAAATGAGTACAATGCCCTCTTTTGTATCTACCTAATCAGGCACATCCAACAAATGGAATGTCCAAAGAAGTTCCTCACTAAAAGAATACAGGGTGTAAGTAACATGTCTCATGCAGACTGCCTCAAAACCCTATCACTGTATTTTGTATCCTACAAGCTGTTGAGGGGAGATCTATGCCTGGCATACAAGGCATTGTCAGACCCCACTGTGATGGACCTCCTGCATATCCACAAAACATCATTTTCAGGGTCATTGAATTAGGATGTAAGCAGCTTTGGGTTGTCCTTATAAATGTATCAGACTGTGCTTGCATAAATACTGGACTCATAATTTCATCTGTCTTCTCCATAACTGTGCATGGTCTCTTCTCGTGGTGACTCATTTTATTTTCTGATGTTTTTCCTTTCTTATACTTTTCCTTCTGCCATATTTATACACTTCAGCTGTATCCATCCCATTAATTTCTTCTTTAGAAAATTCTCAGTTTAATAACACTACAAACAGGCATCACTGACATATCTTACTTTCTTGAGATTTTCATCTCTTTACTCTGTTTTTCCAATTTTTTTCTCTAATGTGAATTTAAATCTCACTTCCCCATTAATATTCTGATCTGATGCAATATTTGAGGTTCATAGGTGTGTAGGCAAGTACTAGGATACCTGGCCTTGTGGGCCATTTTAAGCCTAGACAATTTCCCTCACAGGTGAAAATCAAACCCTGTACTGAGTATTTGTGAGGTAAACATCTTAACCATTATGCCATCCCCCAACCATTGACATCATACTCGAGTTGCACCTTCCAGTACTGACATCAACTATCCCTTTGAAAAACTAGTTTTGTCATATTTTAATCTGTTTTATATTTAAGCAGACATTTTTAACAGTCTGGTCCTTTGACTGGCTTCATAGTGCCTTTGTGCTTTGGAGTCAGATTATACATAGCAGTTAACATAGCCATTTCCTTTAATTGCTGAATTCCATGTGCTATTGTTTTCCAAGGTTTATGTTCCACTGGAATGGCTGTAACACCAGGTCATGTCTTTTCAGAAGCTATAGCTAACATTGTGCACAGCTTGTAAGTCGAACCATTGTCCGGTATTTCACAGTTGTGCGACTTACATCATACACGTGCATTTTTGCATTTCTTCTGCATTAAATGAGCAGCTTCCACAGTATTCCAGACCCCCTAGCAATTAGGCTAGAACTGGCTGACTTTCACTCAGCTACACATCAAGCCTGATTTCAAGTTCCTTGATATCTGGGACCGTTATCACTTCTTTACAGTTTGCTGTATCCAATCTGAACTTTGAATCAAAGCACTCATCTTGGTACTGAAAACTAGTTTATCATTTCACCTTTTCCTTCTTCTTTTGGCAATAGCTGATGCAGTAAAGATTTTGTTTTATTTATTAATGTAATCATAACGTTTAACTATATACACCTTTTTCTCTCAAAACATTTGTAATGCCTACCTATAAATTATATCCATATGTGCATACTTCCTGCATCTGTTCTGATAACTTAGTTCCTAAACCTTCATGTCAAACAGTTGTAGGACAGTAAGAACAGACAGCTACCACTGACAACTGCCCCTTTCTCTCTTTTACCATCTTCTCAAGTTAAAGTTCCTTTAGAACTTCTGTTACCTGTCCTGGATTAACATTAATAGAAAACTCATGATATCCTAATGCTGCTTGTTATGGTCCTGACTTGTTCAGTTTCTCTGCTGCAGGAGAACGAGATCCTCAGCTGACAACAGATATGAGCCTGTATAACACTATTATGTTCCTTAATCCGTGATAATTACATGTCACTATCATCACTCTTTGCTTAGGTTTCATAAACCAAGTATTGGTCGTGACATCTACTTTAGTTAAGTTGAGCTAAGGCAACAATATACTCACACATAAATGCTTTTTAACTACTTTATTTAAAAACTGCTTCTTAAAGCTTTAGTTGCACCAGGGATTATTCTATCCTATTTAACTGAAGGGAACCCCATGTTCAAAAAGTACTTCTAACAATCAGAGCTGTCAGTAACAGGACCAGGCACGATGCTCAAATAGGGATCAATTACCCAAGACAAATGTTCCAAATACCCTGTCGCACTAGCCATTTTTATTCATTTCTAAAGCATAATGCAATAACAGTACAAAATCATAGAAAATAAATATGTGGCTAGGTGTTCATATAAAACTAGCTTAAACCAGTTTAGTATACTAAAAAGACTATTCACAAAGCATACAGATAGAGGCCTATCTATGATAGTGTTAGCCCTCTTTTCGCTGAAATGTAATTGCTTGTCATCATCCTACACTGTAACCTTAATATCGGCAGAATCTGACTTCTTATGCTGTGTACTGAAACAGCAGAAATAAATATTATCCGACCGCTTGTTGAAACAACAGAAAAAAATTAAAAATGGCATAGCTTGTATAGCATTTTCCTTCCACATAATGTGAATGCTTGAAACATTCATTTCCCCCTCAACATTTTAATACAGTTAGCAATGTCTCCTTCTTTATCTATGGTAGACATGTCACTATCACACTTTCTTTACTTAGTCTTATGAGAAATTATTTATTTCATTTCTTTCACTGTGTAGCCATAGTTATAAAGATGCTACCTTCCATGAGACAAAAGAAAATGCTCATTATTATTAAATTAATCTAGTAAGCCATCAATTTGGTATACGGAGATAATGCCACATAAGTAAATAAGAATATATCTTGGTCATATATCTCAAACTCCTAATGTAAGAATTCTGGGCAAAGCCAAAAATTATGAACAGCAATGTCCAAAATCAGGGGCAGATTTCAATTATTGCTCTAATAAACTTAGACATTTGCTAGAATAATAAGTTTTGCATTATCAAGCATGTTTTCTGAAGGATAAGATGTATAAAACTCAAATGTCTGTCATTATTTAATGACTTCAATCTTCAATGATTTGCCATTCTCTGAGGAACAGAATAAAAATATGAATAAAAACCTGGACATTCTAAGAAATTCCGAGCAGCTGAGAGGTATGATCTTGGTAAGCAGCACTTATGCATGTAAAATTTAATGCATACTATTAAGCTAATATACATGCGGTAAACAACTCTCTAGATTATGAACTCTTTATTCATGTGTAACCTACTGTCTATTGAAAACATGGCCCATAATGCTTGGAACTACCTAATGGATATAGGTACTCGGATGAAAGATGAGGGACACAGTGTGAAAAATATGAAAATTTCAGATAAAAAATCAGTTGTGTGTAATGATTTTTGAGTGCAACCTTGCATGTGAATGCAAGTCATCAAATGGAAAACACAGGTTAATGTAGCAATGTTATGGAAATTTTCTGACATTTTCTGTACCTTTATGTTTGTATTTTTAATTGAATGTATGTAGCTATTACCACATGACCCAGGCTATCGCCAAAAAATAATTTTTGGATCATCTCACTTACCTGATTAAAAAATTCTCAAATAATTAAGAAGTAATAGAAAGAGTTACCCAAATTTGCATCCAGAAATATATAAACCAGACAAACAGGACAGTGAGCATGGGAGGGTGCACATTATTGCCTAATGTGCTCACTGCAGGAACAAATTGTTGACATGATTACAAAGCATAGAGACCCATGCATACTACCATGGATATGCATTATGAGTGTATAAGCTATAGCAGCTAGAACTACATAGAGGGTGAGCACACCAAAGCAGTGGGAAACAGCAGTTAGAAGCAAACAGTGGTCACTAAACATGTACTGTTTATGCACTAGGTCTACAGTACCACACCCTTTTAAGAGTGTTTGAAGGTACCTATGGTCACAGCCACATAAAATCATAGCACTGTTTATGTTCATGTGACATGGCACATACAGTAACTGCATCAGACAGTATGCAGGGAGTAGGAGTGCAATACAGAAAACACGAGGAATAGCCCTATATATTAGATATATATAATCTAGTCCTACTTACTGGAATTAATTTTCATACTATTACATCACCGGTATCACTGGATGAAGCATAACATTGTTACATACTATACTTGCACACATTGACATTTTGTAATCTTTATCTACATCTATATTCATATAAGCTTGCTTGTAACAAACCATTCTATGATATATCTTTTTTGATTGTACATTTACCACTGCACATAATGTTTGATGTGGAGCTTTTCTCCCTGGGCCTTCCCTGTAAATGGACCTCGTTCCAGTTGGACTTTCCCAGTAAACAAATGTAAAATAAATAAATAAAAAAAATAAATATAGGAATATATACATATAGCTAGCTATATATGGGTCTATATTATAACATCGAAGTCTAAAAACTTTGAATGTTATAATATCGAACCCATTCAATCGAAACACCAGAAAACCGAACAGTCAGAATAGCGAATTTTTTCCCAGGGAAAAAATTTGCTGTTCCGACAAACATACAAAGAACTCAAGCACACCAAAATAAATAATCCACACACATACACTTTATGAAAAGCTACACTAAACCAGACATACACCACTAGCTACCCACTTACCTTAACCCAACCCTAACCCTAAGGTCCCTAACTATCGCACACTCATCTTACCCGCTCCCTAACCCTAACTCACCTACCCCACCCTAACCCTCATGTCCACACAATCACACATCTACCTGACCTGCACCCTAACCCTAACTCACTTAACCCACCCCTAACCCTAAAGTCTGTCACTACCGCACACTCACCTCACCCGTGCCCTAACCCTAAAGTCCCTAACTACCACACACTCACCTTACCCCAGTCCGTTCACTCACTTACCTTAACCTGGTCCGTAACTATCACACTACACTTACCTGAACCCAATCCGTAACCTCCGTTCACTCACTTCCCTAAACCCGGTCCATAACCATCGCAGCACAGTGCTGTAAATAGTGAAGCCATGGAACGGATCACCAAAATCTTACCCTATGTAAAATTTCGATGTTCCGAGACTTCGTTATTGTCAGCTTTTGCTCTAAAGGGTTTGATATTATAACATTCGAAGTTTTAAAACTTTGATGTTATAATATAGACCCCTATATACTATATAAATATTGGACTATATAAATATAGCTATCTATATAATAGTGAACTATATGAGAATATAAGCATAGAATAAGAACGTTAGAATCCTCATCACTAAAATAAGCAACTAACTCAGGAGCTTAATAAAATCCACCAAAGCCAAGTTTGAGGCTAAAATAGCTATCCAAGCCAAAGACAGTCACAACACCTTTTTTAAATTATGTTTGTAATCTTAAAAGCACAATGCAGCAATGCGCTGTTTTGATTGTGAACAATGTTACCTACACTGCGGCTAAAGATATAGCAAACCTACTTGTGGATAAATTCAGCTCTAACTTCACCTCTCTCTCCCCTTTGTCTATCTCCTAAGATATACCTGAAATTGGCTTGTCTCCAGCTATCACACAAGACCAAGTCCTAAACGCACTATCAAAAGCTAACAATAGTGCATTGGCAGGTCCTGACAATACCCTTGGATGCAACTTAAATAGCATGAAGCATGATTTTGCCCCCCCCCACCCCAAACTACACTATTCAACCTCAGTCTCCATATAGGTTTTGTACCAAGCAAGTGGAGAACAGCTACAGTCATTCCCCTGCATAATGGAGAGGCTTCCAAAACCCAAGAAATTACAGACCCATATGTCTGACCACCCTCATATAGGAAAGCCATGGAAGGACTTATGGATCATGTGATGACCCACCACTGCCAACCAGTAATCAAGGATCCTCAATCCTCAGCACTGGCAACAGTAGGGGATGTTCACTGAGAGGATAACAGGTGCACACAGTATTTCCAGATGCAGCTCTCCACATCAAGTGCAATTTCCCTTAACAGCACACAGAGACCACAGTCAGCCTAGGGCTGGTTTCTTCCTCTTCCTCCAGATTCCCAGTAAGACTCCCCACTGGTACAGCTTTAGAGTTGAGATCTCAGCTGAGTGACCAAGCCAAGACCTCCAGCACTCTCTCTGTTCAACCAGTGCTTCATGTCCCTACCCAAGTAGATGACGCACACATACTCTTTAAGGTTTGATTTACACAAACACACACACACACACACACACACACACACACACACACACACACACACACACACACACACACACACACACACACACACCCCTGGGAAAGGCTGGCACAGGCTTACTAGCTATACCCCCTTCTGTCTAGACTATAAGGTAGTTTTCACTGCCACCAGTCACTCCTACCAGCTACCTTAAGTCCCTTAACAAGTGGTTTCCAATCTTACCGTGTAATATTAATATTAACACAAATGGTTATTAGGAGTGGCCCACACAGTGTCACCAAATAAATATGCAAGTACTCTCAGAACTTAAATATCTCTACATAGAGCAGCCACAAAGAAAGGTTTAAATATATTTGATAATAAATAATAAAAGAACAAGAAAATACTCAGTATATATTCACAGTGACATCAGAGTTCAAAACCACATGAAATATTTAAAATAACATTGCAGTACAGACTCACACAAATAAAGAGAAACATTTAAACTAAGCATTACTATATTCCTGACTGAATCTAAAAGAATTATACTATTCCTTAGAAAGTTAATTCATTAGAGCAAGGCAGATACTGTGTTGAATGGTTCTTGTTGCCAGGTCCAAGACAGAATGAAGAATGCTGTGTCTCACTCCGAGACTTCTTAAAATAATATCTAAAGTATTACTGCTGGGATAGCTTGCAGAATTACATCACTTCTTATCATCTGACTTCTGGTTCGCATGTAAACCCCCATTGCTGAAGCTGGCAGTATTTAGCATCTACTCATAAAAAAATATTCATACAAGGGTGTTTGCTCAGATCTTTGGCAGATGCTGGAAGTCATAAAATAATTGCATTACTTCATGCTTCCAAGGTTGCAATTAGTTCACCCTGAAAACAATGCAGAAAGCTTCCTAGTACAGACTTTGTTTCTCTAGCTGCATTGAAAACTTGAGAGATAGCCTCTTTATGGCATAGCCTTTATGGTGTAGCCTATAAAGTGATTTAATTTCAAATATTTGTATAAAGTTTACTGGACTGAGGTTAACCTCCTATATTCCAGTTTCCACTGTTAAAGTATATACATTTAAACAGTTACAATAGGGCATGTACATTTCTGTTCTCTTCCAATGGGGCACACTGTGGATACATTTTAAAAACAGCACATTGCAACATTTCAACACAAACATCTGTACAGAGCAGTTTGATTTACACTTAACATACAGTTCTAATACATGTGTAACACAAGCATCTTATATAAATGATTTTGATATTCACAAATGACATACAATTATTTACAAAATTCCAGCTAACTGTGGTGGCAGTACCTCCTTTTGTCACAAAACTAATCAATAAGGACATAGGGACCCTCCAAACACTAGACCCATCTTAGTTTGCATTTACCAAGGACAGGTCATACTTACTCACTCTGGTGGACATTTTTTAAAAGATCAACAAAGCAATAGCTGAAAATAAAATAGTAACACCACATACCCTGACCTGGCCAAAGCTTTTGACACAAAAGCTAAATAAATGTGACATATACCCCTGTATCACCCACTGGATTGCAAACTGGCTCACAGATAGGACACAGGAAATCAAAGAGACCAGTCTCCAGTACAGTCCCCCAGGGCTCTGTGTTAGGACCTCCCCTGCTTGGCATCTGCTTTTCTGAAGTGAAAGCCAATACCAAAGGGTTCTGGCTGACTAAGTTTGCAGATGACTGATTGAGTCCCCAAATGACTTAACCATCCTGTGGGAAAATTTATCCCACATAAATAACTGGTGCCAAAGTCATGGACTGAAACTAATTGCCAAAAATTGCATTATCATATCCTTTAGGAAATCATTTGCCTCAGGGAACTAACACATTGAAAATATGCTCCTAAGAGTGGGTACAGTTGTTCAGGATTTGGGAACTTATGTGGATAGTAATCTAATTTTCAACCAACATGTGCTTATTGTCATAAGAAAGCTCTTCCATATTGCACAGCTTATAAACAAAGGAATTGTGCCTATATATAGGGATGTTATTGTTCCTTACTTAGCCATCATTAGGTCGATTATTGAGTATAATGCCCCCTTTGGAACTCCCACATAGATACCTTACTGGAAGGATACAAGGTCTAAACAATATGTGCTACATGGACTGACTCAAAGCACTGTCACTATACTCAGTATCCAAGAGACTGCTAAGATGTTATAAGGGATCTTCTGACTCAACACTAATGGATTTACTGCACATCATCAAGTCAAAAGGCATCAGAAACACTCAGTATAGGCATTTAAACTTCTTCTCGCAGCATGAACAGAATGGCTTGAGGGACAGGTTTGTCTCATAGAGGATACCGCTAGTGTGGAACATAAAAACAATACATGTACAACAAAGTTCATCCCTGTTCATATTCAAGTGTAACTTGGATCTATGGATGGGAAACAGAAAATATATGCCAGGACAGCCTCCTGTTCTACTAGAGGACAGAGGAAATTTCTAAATGCTTTACCAGAAAGGCTTATCCAGACTCTTCTACACTTTTCTGTGAAGGAAAGGTTAGTTTGCTTTTATTTTTTGTATTTTGTATTACTTTATTGCCTTTCTATATTTTGAATACTGTGGTTTGTTTTCTTTACCTTGTGTTTTACTTGCATTCTGATTTAACAGCATATTAAAACTTCAAAAGAGACCACAGTTCTCTCTCTTCTGAGTCAGGCAGAAATTAGAACTGATCAATTAAGGACTCATTCATAAGATAGAAGAGGTCACTTAAGGTTAATCATTTGTTAACTGAGGGGTGGAGCTAGGAACTAAACCTTCTATTTAAGGGGTAAAATAAAACATTTCAGAGCTTTACCAGAAAGGCTCATCCAGACTCTGCTACACTTTGCTGTGAAGGAAAGGTTAGTTTGCTTTTATTTTTTGTATTTTGTATTACTTTATTGCCTTTCTATATTTTGAATACTGTAGTTTGCTTTCTTTACCTTGTGTTTTACTTGCATTCTGCTTTAACAGCTTATTAAAACTTCAAAAGAGACCACAGCTCTCTCTCTCTTCTGAGTCAGGCAGAATTTTTTCTGCCCTCCCACCCAGTTACCGTTGTCTTGTTAAATACCACTGTCTTTCTAGTTGCCTGCCTCTTATGTTAATCTGACCATATATCTTATTTCCTCTCTACTTTCACTGGCTTGTGTGAGTAATCACAAAATCATCACTTTTGAAATCCCTTCCCTTCAACTATTTAAATTTATTGGCCATCCTACTGTGTTCCATAGTACCAGAATACAAAAGTGACCACCCCTTTCAATCCATCTTGCTGTTTTAAAAATAGTAACTCTCCACTAAACCTTAACTTTTTAAACAGGTAAAACTTAAGTTACCTACTTTCACATCTAACTTCTCTAGTGCACACTGCAGTGTGCATTTTTTTTTTCATCTTACCATTAAGCATCCCTGTGACTAGCACTTTCCCTAATACCTGCTGGAAAGACCTAGGAAGCCTTAAACTGATACAAGCACTCAACTCTCCTTGTTAATAAGGAGAAATTAATAGTAGGTGCTAAACAGCCTATAATTGCAAAGTACCTTGCTAAGGTAAGGGAAAACAGCTCCTGTACGTTACAAAAAAAAAAAGCACCAAACCAGGCATGTCCAAGTGTCAGCTTCTAGTGATTTCTCCTGTCCACCTGGTGAATCTGGGCATACTGGGGCAATGCAGCAATTGACTCATGTATACATACAGCCCTCTCTTCCTACTTCCCAACACTACAACCTGTGAGAGATGCACTTACATTGCCAAAATGGAAACAAAGCTCTCTCCACCCAAGATTGTGCTAGACAGTCAAGTGGAGAAGGTTAACACCCACACTACACCTCAAGCAACACATAGCTCTTCTAAACCTCACACCACCAACACCCACATATAGCAACACTAAATCCACATATGCAGAGGCCCTTAACTGTAACCTGCCTAAGCAACAAGGACCTCTGAAGCTGAAACGCAAACAAACACCAATCACAACCAAAGTGTTACATAGTTCACAACACTAGTGTGCCACCCAACAACAGCCCCTAAGGCAAGACAATGTACCTAACACTTTAGTCATAGGTTACTCCATAGTCTGGCACACTGATGTCCCACTCACCAGGTTGAACAAGGAGAAAATTACAGTCAGCTGCCTGTCGGGTGCCAGGATCCACCATATAACGCATGCACTCAAGTCACTCCACAAGTACAAATATGACTCTGTCATTGTTCATGTTGGAGTGAATGATTTGAGACGTACTTCCCTGGACTACATGAAAAGAGACATGGAAGAGCTCTTGGATCATGTGGCCCAGGCAGGTATGACCCTAGCCCTGAGTAGCATCCTGCCTTCACCTAGAATGATACCACAATATAAGGACAAAATGATTGACTTCAACAATTGGCTAAGCTTCTGGTGTCATTCAAAGGGGATCCAGTATCTGTCTGCCTGGGATGACATGATCGACAGACCATGATGCTTTGCCAGAGATGGTCTGCACCTGTCGCTCCTGTGATTCAGGTTACTGGCTAAGGCTCTTGCCACCCCTACAGTGCCTTTTTTAGGCAAAGTTCAAAGGACAAAACCACCACCATAACAGGTACAAGCATGCAAAATCTGAAGGTAATGCTACTCAATGCTAGAAGTCTAAACCTCAAAATGCACTCTCTCGAGGCACTCCTAAAAATGGAGAACATAGATATCTTGCAGTAACTGAGACCTGGTTCAAGGCTCCAGAGAGCACCCCTGCAATACCAGGCTACAACTCTTACCACACTTTTCGGCCACCAAACCAGGACCGAAACACTAAAGGTGGAGGAGTGTCAATATTCACCAAGGATATTCACACCACCAGGCTAGCTGCCCAACACAATGCGTCTGAAATTCTCCAGGTGCAACTAACACTAGGTAAGACTGCAATCCAAACTGTAGCTTGCTACAGATTCCCCCACCATACCTGAAGATTCTCACTACGCCTTTCTAAACATACTGGAAAATATTAAGATAGAACCAAACACCCTAATACTGGGTGATTTTAACTACTCTGCCATTAACATGGGAAAACTACTCATGTACCAACACCTTTGCCCAACGGTTCTTGGAATTCATAAATTCCAATGTCCTGGATCAACTAATCCATAGTCCAACCAGGGGCTCCAATATCCTAGACCTGGTCATTACCAACATGGGAAATCGATGCTCCACACCTATGGTCACCCCCTCGTTAGTCAGGTCTGACCATAAGCTAATCACCCTTAGCATCCACATCCCACCCCCACCCCTCAGTAAGGAAACCTCCATAAAAAACTTCTTCAAAGCCAACTTCATGCTACTCAAGTCAGAAGTGACAAACTTTATGACACCCATGCAGACGGGAACTGAAAGTTCAACTGCTGAATCCTACAGTAAGGCACTGTATGAGCACATCCACTCATGCATGAATCATGCCATCCCAAATAGAACCAAGATGCTCTCATCCAAAAAAAAGGAAGCCAATCTGGTGGTCCCCTGCCATAAACAAACTTTACAACTAAAGGAAGAAACTGTTGCAGAAAAGAGGAAAATCCCAGGATGCAAAAAACTCCCTTACCAGCCTCAGTAAGAAACTGAGATCCCTCATAAAATCCTCCAAAGCTAGTTACGAAAATAAAATTGCCAAAGATTCCAAAGACAACCACAAGTAATTCTATAACTATGTCAAGAATCTAAATGGCAATGCTCAGATCTGCTCTGAGCTAAAACAGAATGGCATTCATTATACTGATCCCAAGGATATTGCCAATATCCTGGCAGATTGATTCAGTGCCAACTTCACCCCCCTCTCACCCCCTAAATGGCCCATCTCAATACCAGAAGATTGCCAAATTCCGGTAATAACGGCCACACAGGTAAAAAATGCACTCTCCAAAGCTAAGAATACAGCATCCATGGGACCAGATGACATCCCGGGCTGTGTACTACATGAACTACAATATGAACTGGCACCTCACCTAAGTGTCATGTTTAATCATAGCCTCACCTCAGGTTTCCTGCCCACTGAGTGGCGCAGAGCTACAGTTATCCCACTCCACAAGGGGGGATCCACCTTGGATCCCAGAAACTACTGACCCATCAGTCTGACAAGCCTTATCTGCAAGGCCATGGAGTGTATTATCATGGAACTTATAAACAAAGACATTGGCAACCTTCAAACACTGGACCCCACCCAGTTTGGGTTCATGAAGGGCCAATCTTGTCTCATGAACCTGACTGACTTCTTCAAATCAGTCTCCAGAGGCATGGACAAGGGTAAGGTGATCCACACAGCCTATCTAGACCTTGCCAAGGCCTTTGACACCCCCCCCACTCTAGAATCATAGATAAACTTACTAAGCACGGCATTAATTCCTATGTCACCCAATGGGTTGCTAACTGGGTGACTGATAGAACCCACACTGTAAAAGTAGCCGACTCCAAATCCAGCTCCAGACAAGTGACAAGTGAAGTACCTCAGGGTTCAGTCCTGGGACCGCTCTTGTTTGGCATCTACTTCTCTGAAGTACAGGCCAACACTAAGGGACTCTGGCTAACAAAGTTTGCAAATGACTGCAAACTGGGAGCCATTATTGAATCCCCAAATGATGTGGATACTCTACAAAAGGGCCTTACAGAAACAGATGCTTGGTGCCAGAGACATGGGCTCAAGCTCAATGCCAAGAAATGTATAGTTATCCCCTTTGGGAAAAAAACATGTATCTGTGAATTACCATATAGGTGGCAGTACACTAAACACCAAAAGTGTGATAAGAGACTTAGGGACACAGGTGGACAGTGGTCTCACCTTCGATAACCACATCACCACAACAGTCAGGAAATCCTTCTATGTGGCACACCTCATCACTAAGGGCTTTTCATCCAGGAAAAAAGGAGGTCATTGTCCCACTGTACTCATCCTTCATTAGAACCATTATAGAATACAACGCCCAATTTGGTATGTACCTTTCAAGACATCTGCAACAACTGGAAAGGCCGCAGAAATACCTCACTAAAAGAATCACAGGCCTAAAGCAGATGCCCTGCGCTGACTGCCTTAAAAAACTCCAGCTATACTCTGTCGCATATCGTCTACTCAGAGGCAATCTCTCTTAACATACAAGGCCATGTTAAACCCAGAGCTGTTGGACATGCTACACTTAAAGAAATCCCAATCCCTCAGAGCCACACGCTCCAGCGATCTAAACCTTGTCATCACAATAAACAAAACATGCTGGAGGGATAGGTTCCTGACCCAGAGACTCCCCAGACTCTGGAGTAGATTGCCCATACATGTCAAGCAGAGTGCCTCTTTGGCCCTCTTCAAAAGGAACCTTGACAATTGGATGGGAGAAAGGAAATTCACCCCGGGGATCACATCAGTCACCCTGCTAGACAGGGGTCCAGGGAAGTAAACAGTGTGGGAAGAAATAGCCAGGGAATTGTTATGGCTAGGCTTGTATAGGCCCTAGGGCTGATAGCCTAGTATCAACCTATGAACCTTTGAACCATGTATGTGTCCCCTCAAATTATCCATGGTATGATCCCAGTTATTCTCACTAGGGGTAATATGTAATTATTGACCATGGCATGGGTAATGCCAATCTAATACTAACTGGGATAGGTTAATTCAAGCACAAAAAAGGGAAATTGGCCAGGCTTAAAATGGCCCACAAGGGCAGCTATCCTAGCATTTACCTATGAAACTATGAAACTATTTGTCAGGGTCCACCGATATGAACATTACATTTATATATCCCATACCATTGACTGCACTGCCCATCAATACTCCAACTCATTGAATTATAACTGATCATTAAATGAAACCTAATACTTTCCTATTATGATAAAGCAACATTGATATTTTCACAAAACATCTGCATTTCTCAACCAGTTGTTAAACACTGATCTATATTGCTTGTGTTAGGACAAAACCTCCCATATCCCCTGATATGGGAACTCTATTCCCACACCCTCTTACTTATATATATATTAACTCCATGGTTTCACAACCGTAACAAAATGGAAATATGCCATATCTTGCCAGAGTTGAATGTCTGTGACATGACTATAGCACAGATCAATGATTGGTGATTTTGACAAGTAGTGACACCTTGTCTCCCTTTTAATAATTTGTGTAGTCAAATTAAATGAAAAGTATAAAACACACACGCAGACACGCACACATGCGCGCACACATACAAACACACACACGCACACACACAAACACACACGCACACACACACACTATATATATATGTTGGCAAAAATTGTTTAATTGTCAGGTCCACATATCTGTATCTGAAAATCAGTATCCCTTATGCAAATCAATGGCATTTTAATTTGGTAATCCAGTTAATTTTATTTGTGTGGTAACTAAGATTTATTTTAAAAAATTTCTTAGCACTTCTCAAATTGTCAAATTCAGTGTCCATATTTAATCTCAGCACAGTATGTAGATGATTGTCCCTCATAGTACAAAATACAGCAATACAATTCTCTCTCTTACATTTCTATACAATATTAAATTTAACTTTTCAAATTTAGAAACATATCTTAGATGTGTACATTCCTGGATTTGGTTTGTTCTTCACCTTTAATCTCATTCTGATTTAACAACAGAGTTTCTTTTCATTGTTGAACATAGTCATTCTGCATAATCTAGCTGTGGTCTTCTTAAACTTGTATAAATAGGAACCGTGCTAGTTTCACACTTCCCTTTTTAGCTGTCATAGGTGCTTTCATTTTGCAACATGCCTTGGTGTATATTTTTAGTATGCGTTCTGAAAGGTAATTCATGGTTAATAATGAGCCCTAAGGCTTGATATTTGTCCATGATGTATAAATGTGTCATTTACACTGTAGCAGTTGTCTATTGTTTTGTTGCCAAAAATGTCCTGCTGATTTTCTAATGTTCAAATAAGTTGATTATCCTTTGCCCATTTATTTAGATGAGAGTTTTTTTCACCTAAATTTTACAGTCTCTATCTGATGCTACAATTTTTGTTCATTGTGACAGTATCACTTTATTTAACTGTTTCCATATTTGGAAATAATCTAAGAATAGAAATGCACATGTAAGGGGATTGGACTTGTGCCCTGTGGTTTACTGATGCCTTGATTTATTTCCTTATTCTATCTCTACATTTGTTAACCTTAACTCTCCGTCTCCTATATCACCATCTAATATGTTGGGGTTTTATTAAAATCTAAAATGCAAGGATTCTTTAACAGTTTAATATGACTGACTGCATCAGCAATCTTTCTAAAGCTGATATAAATAACACTGACTTGCATGCACTGGTCAATTGCCTTTAATGTAAAATCCCCACAAATGGAGAAAAACAGAGCAGAATTGGTTATTGCAGTCAATTGACTGTCACACACACACACACACACACACACACACACACACACACACACACACACACACACACACACACACACACACACACACACCACTTTGTTGCTACAGACTATGTAATTTGCAGATTAGTGATTGGTTGCTTCCTGCAGCACAGTGAGGTAAATTGGTTAGGTACCATTCCTGAGGGTTAATCTCTAACATTAATGGTAGATGGATGTATAGTCTCACATTTCTATCCCTCTGGTTATTATATATGCAGTAGTGATAACACTGTATTGGTTACCACAGGTTTTGCTGCACTGTGTTACATATGACATATGACAAGTGTAATAAATTATCGTAACATTCACATGTTGTGCTTTACCACTTATTTATGCTATTTAATTTGCATATCTTCCATGTACCTCTCTTTGCTTGCCTGTGTAGCTCATATAGGTTCATAGGTAAGTACTACACTAGCTGCCCTTGCAGACTATTTTAAGCCTAGTCAATTGCCCTTCATAAGTAAGAATTAAACCCTGTACCTTGTATCTATGAGGTAAACATCTTAATCATTAACTTTTAATAATTGCTAGGGTACCCGTCCTTTGCTGATTTTGCTCTGTATTTGCATTGTTTACTTCCCATCTCTGGGAAATTAACTATGTGGCTCCCATGCATACCTCTCAACTTTACAGATTTTCACATAATGTCCAGATTTTTGCCTTATATTTTTGGTCTGTTTCTCATAAAATTGTGTTTTTCTGGAAAATCATTGGCAAGTCGTTTAAGGTTGAAGTCAGAAAATAATGACAGACATTTGAGTTTCTGACTTCATACCCTTCAGAAAATTCATGCTAATGCAAAACGTGTTATTCTATCAATTTTCTAAGTTTGTAAGAGCAATATTTAAAAAGTATCTATATTTTTGGGCCTTTGTCCCCTCATTATTTATGGTTTTGTCCAGATTTCTTGCTCCAAGAGGTTGAGAGGTATGCTCCCCTGCCATGTACATTAATCATATCCTGACAAGGCAGAAATCTTAGAAAGTTTACCATATGCCAGATAAAACTGCTCTGGATAACATTAGCTATGTAAACTTTATTTTTATATTTTGCACTTTTTATCTTTGCTACCCAGTGCTCCTTTAAGAATAATCACATGTATTCACACTACTCCAAACATATAATATATATGTAGAAAAATATTACCACCTACACTGGACTGTTTTATGTGTTTTTAAACACATTCACAGGGATGTTGTTGCTACCTGGACTTGTTCTCCTTTATTCCTGTTCAGTTTGGTTTGCACTCTTGTGCTGTCGCTTGGTCTGTAAAAACTGCCTGGAATAATGCATGATGCAGTCATAAGCCATTCATCCATATAAGCCATGAGTAAGAGTTATGCTAATCCATTTATTACTGCTTGTTAGTAGCCTGATTAAATTGTAACTGTTAGTCTAAGCCTTTGGTTGAAGCACTTGGGCTTCAGACCAGTTGTTTTACATTAAGGTTTGTGGTCTGCACTCTTGTGGCAGGACAGGTAGCTTACATCCTTCTAAGTTGGGAGCTGCTGATTGAAGGCTTAGTGTCTGTTATTCTAAAAGTGTATTAGTTCTGGTTTAAGCACTTGGGCTTCCGGCCACTTATTTTACATTAAGAAGGTGTGGTCTGCACTCTTGCGGGAGGAGAGGGTAGATTCTGCCCTTCTGAACTGGGAGTTTCTGGTTAAAGGCTTATTGTGCCTGCTTATTTGAACTGTTTCTTTCTGAAATTGGTATGCCTTGTTTGCTGTAGCATAGACTAAATTCAGACCTGCTGAATCTAGCTTTGGTTGTATAACTTGAGCAGTAATCCAGACCATCTTTTTTTGGAGAAGGTTCCCCTGCATCCTAGTGGCAGGAGTGTGCAGTTAGAACTTGTCTGATTGAAGACTGCTGGAATGGGGCTCAGTTTTTAACTTTTTATTGGTTAATTGGTTAATTTGTTTAAATCAGTTTGCTCATTTGCTACTGTTATATAAAAAAAATACACTTTATGCATCACCGCTTAGCTAGGGTTAAACTATTCCCGGAGCCACAAAGTCTGCTCTTTAGATTTTCTCATAAAATTAGCCAGTTTTTTAGTTTTAACACTGAAATCTGTTTCTTTGAGCTCAGCACTTGTTCAGAACTCGTTGTAAGCACTACATAAGCTACAAATTACTACAGCACTTAACTCTCCTCACTTGTCTAGAGGAAAACAGTTTTTAGTACTTAATAAATTAGCACCTATCCAGGCATGTCTAAGGGTCAGCTCCTGGTGTTTTCTCCTGTCTACCTGTTGAATCTGGGCATCTTGGGGCAATGCAGCAATTGCTTCATGTACACAGATAATCCTTTCCTCCTACCACTCAACACGACAACCTGCGAGAGATGCACTTTATATAGCCAAAGTAGATGCAAAGCTCTTTTCACCCAAGACTGGACTAGACAGTCAAGAAGAGAAGGTAAACACTTGCACCAGATCACACTCATCACATAGTCCCTCAAAACATGCACCACCAAAACAGACACATAGAAACACACACCTACATTCATGGAGGCTCTCAATAAAAATCTGCTCAAGCAACAGAGACCTCCAAAGCAGAAACGCAGGCAACCTCCACCCCGCAAAACAACCCAAATGACTCATAGCCCACAAACTCAGTTTGTCACTCAACCACAGCCCATAAGGCATAACAACGTACCCAACACTCTAGTCATAGGTGACTCTATAGTCAGACACACTGATGTTCCACTCACCAGGCTAAACAAGGAGAAAGTTACTGTCAGCTGCCTGTTGGGTGCCAGGATCTGCCACATAATGCATGCACTCAGGTCACTCCACAACAAGTACAAATATGACTCTGTCATTGTCCATGTTGGTGTGAATGACCTGAGACGTACCTCCCTGGACTACATGAAAAGAGACATGGAGGAGCTCTCTGATCTTGTAGCCCAGGCAGGTATGATCCTAGCCCTGAGTAGCATCCTGCCATCATCCAGAATGATACCACAGTACAAGGACAAAATAATTGACTTCAACAATTGGCTAAGCTTCTGGTGTCATTCTAAGGGGATCCAGTATCTGTCTGCCTGGGATGACATGATCAACAGACCATGATGCTTTGCCAGAGATGGCCTGCACTTATCACCCTTGGGATTCCGAATACTGGCGAAGGCTCTTGCCATCCCTATAGTGCCTTTTTTAGGTGAGGTTCAAATGACAAATTCACCACTGTAACAGGTACAAGCAGGCAAGCAAAATCTGAGGGTAATGTTACTCAATATTAGAAGTCTAAACCTCAAAATGCATTCACTTGAGGCACTCCTTAAAAAGGAGAACATTGAAATCTGTGCAGTGACAGAGACCTGGTTCAAAGCTCCAGAGAGCACCCCTGCATTACCAGGCGATAATTCATACAACACCTTTCTGCCACCTAACCTGGACAGAAACACTAAAGGCAGAGGTGTGTCCATATTCATTAAGGATATCCACACCTCCAGGCTAGTTGCACAGCATAATGTATCCGAGATTATCCAAGTGCAACTAACTCAGGGCAAGACTGCAGTCCATATTGTAACTTGCTACAGATTCCCCCACCATGCCCCAGGACTCCCACTCCTCATTTCTTGATACACTGGAAAATATTAGGGTACAACCCAACACCTTCATAATGGGCAATTTCAACTACCCCACCATTAGCTGGGAAAACTACTCATGTACCAACTCTTTTGCTCAACGTTTTCTGGAATTGATAAATTACAACACCTTGGATCAACTTATCCACACCCCCACCAGGGGCAGCAATATCCTAGACCTGGTTATTACCAACATGGGTGACCGGTGTTCCACACCAGAGGTCAAGTCGGCTAATCACCCTAGACATCCCACCCCCCATTAGGGAAACCACCGTAAAAAATTTCTCCAAAGCCAACTTCACGCTTCTTAAGACAGAAGTGGCAAACTTCACGACACCCATGCAGATGGACAATATAGGTACGACTGCTGAATCCTACACAAATGCACTTTATAAGCGCTTACATGAGTGCATGGATCGTGCTATCCCTAACAGAACCAAGATGCTATCCTCCAAAAAAAGGAAGCCAATCCAGTGGTCCCCTGCCATAAACAAACTCAACAACAGAAGAAAGAAACTGTTGCAAAAAAGAGTAAAATCCCATGATTGGTGGAACTCCCTGGTCAGCCTCAGTAAGAAGCTGAGATCCCTCATAAAATCCTAGTTATGAAAACAAAATTGCCACTGATTCTAAAGAAAACCACAAAGCATTCTATAGCTATGTCAAGAATCTCAATGGCAACACTCAGATCTGCTCTGAGTTACAGCACAATGGCACTAAACATACAAAACCAACTGATATTGCCAATATCCTGGCAGATAGGTTCAGTGCTAACTTTACCCCTCTCTCACCCCCTAAAGGGCCCATCTCTATACCAGAAGAATGCAAAGTTCCTGTAATCAAGGCTGCACAGGTAAAAACCACACTCTCCTAAACCAAGAACACAGCATCCATAGGACCTGACAACATCCCAGGCTGCGTTCTACACAAACTACAGAATGAACTGGCACCCCACCTAAGCACCATGTTCAATCATAGCCTCACCTCAGGCTTTGTGCCCACTGAATGATGCACAGCAACGGTTATCCCACTCCACAAAGGGGGAGCCACCACGGACCCTGAGAACTACCGCCCCATTAGCCTAACAAGCCTGGTCTGCAAGGTCATGGAACGTATCATCGTGGAACTTATAAACAAAGGCATTGGTAATCTCCAAACTCTGGACCCCACCCAGTTCAGGTTTGTAAAAGGCAGATCATGTCTCCTAAACTTGATAGACTTCTTTGAAGAAGTCACCAAAGCCGTAGACAAGGGTAAGGTGGTTCACACAGCCTATCTAGATCTCGCTAAGGCTTTTGACACCATTCCCTACTCTGTAATTATAGATAAACTCACTAAACTAGGTATAAATCCCTATGTCACAAGATGGGTAACCAACTGGCTCACTGACAGAACCCACACTGTGAAACTGGCAGACTCCAAATCTGACTTCAGACCAGTGACAAGTGGAGTACCACAGGGTTCAGTCCTGGGTCCTCTCCTGTTTGGTATCTACTTTTCTGAAGTACAGGCCAACACAGAAGGTCTTTGACCAATGAAGTTCACAAATGACTGCAAACTAGGAGCCATAATCGAAACACCTAATGATGTGGACATCCTACAAAAGGGCCTCACTGAGACAGATGCCTGGTGTCAAAGCCATGGCCTCAAGCTCAATGCCAAAAAGTGCATTGTTATCCCCTTTGGAAAAACTCTGTACTCATGAGCTATCACATAGGTGGTAGTCTACTTAACACCGAAAATGTGATGAGACCTTGGGGCACAGGTGGACAGTAGTCTCTCCTTTGATAATCACATTGCCGCAGTAGTCAGGAAATCCTTCTAAGTGGCACACCTCATCACAAAAGTTTTCTCATCCAGGAAAAAAGAGGTCATTGTTCCCCTCTACTCGTCACTCATTAGACTCATTATAGAGTACAACGCCCCTTTTGGTATGTACCACACAAGACATCTACAACAACTGGAAAGGCTGCAGAAATACCTCACAAAGAGGATTACCATCCTCAAACTGATGCCTACACAGACTGTCTCAAAAAACTCCAGCTTTACTCCATCGCATATCGCCTACTCAGCAGCAATCTCTGCCTAACATACAAAGCTATGTCAAACCCAGAGCTGCTGGACATGCTCCACTTAAAGAAATCCCAATCCCTCCAAGCTACACGCTCTAGAGACCTAAACCTTGTCACCACAATAAACAGAACATGCTGGTGGGATAGATTCCTGCCCCAGAGACTTCCCATACTCTGGAACAAACTACCTATCTATATCAAACAAAGCTCCTCATTAGCACTCTTCAAGAAAAAAAATGATTAGATGGGAAATAGGAAATTCACCCCGGGGATCACCTCTGGGGCTCTACTCGACATGGGCACTGGAAAATAATTTTCCTGGGTGGCGAAAGCCAGGGTACATTTTTGGCTAGGCTTATATAGGCCCTAGGGCCAATAGCCTAGTACATACCTATGAACCTATGAACCTATTAAGCCATATGTGAGCTAAAGAATGATAGGGTGTAAATATAAGCTCATGACACAACATACCAAAGTCATTCGGTACTACTATACTTTACCTGCCATTCATGACAACAATTTGCTTTATTTTAACTCCTTACATGATTGTTTGGCGTCCTCATGTATCCCAATGCCTTAGAAACTCAGACAGTCATAATCAAGAAAAGAATAGTATTAGACTTTCTTTTAATTGCCTAGGCTCCTGTCAACCTGTCCTTTTTTTAGCTTACAGTTTTATATGTCTCAGTTTTAATTGATATGGCAGAAGTAGTGTTCTGTTACACTTTTGTTTCTATTTTTGCACCTTAGATTTTATGCATTTTACTTTTATTCTGCTTGTTTATTTGTTTTACCATACTGCATACATACCTTTCAACCTGGAATTATAAAAAATCTGGACAAAGGCCCACGAAAAATAGGTGCAACTGGCCAAAAATCTGGAAACTGATTAACATAAAATTTGCATACACTATTATGTAACCCCACCCACACAAATGGAATTGTGGGATACCAACATTCAAAACACAAATTGAAGAACAGACAAAATATTAAACAACACAAAATATAACCAGAATAATAGTGTGTTAATTATATTCACATTTGAACTTGTATCAAACTTTGAACTTGTATAAAACTGAAATGCAATTTTCCTTTATAAAAATAAAATTAACTGCTACACTAATATTAAATATCACAGCTAAATGCAACAAAATTACAGAACATTCATGAATTATCTAGCATCCATCTTCCTGTCCAGTATAATTTATACTTTGTTAAAGGTACTCTGTGATAAACACATTGGCATAAAGCTGCTCATTTCAATGCTAAAACAGGTAGAAGCCAGAAAGCATCCTTCCAAGGCTAAGGTATAGGGAAAGGAATTCCGAAATGGTCAGTGGTGACACTGTTGTCACTGGTTAACTGATTCTGACACATAGTCAAAAGGAATGCAGTAATGACACATTAAAACATGAAAACTACGATAGTGCTGACAACAGTGCTGAATTGGAAGCAGGTGCATGGAGGTCTGCATCTCACAGCTGTTAAACTGTCATGTGGTAAAGTAGGAACCTGGGGTCTGCAGTGGTTAATTTCCAGGCGATGGGACTTAAACAATGCAAATACAGTGTAAAAACATAAATAATGCTTAATGCAAAGTTGGAGCAATACACTTGTTTCAGGTGTATGAGATTACTGAACACTAGCCAGTTTCATAAAGTACATGTTATGAATAGCTGATTTTTTTATGCATAGAACGCAGTTTGTAAGACATTATACTTGATGCTCCCATTTTTACAAATTCAGCCACATCGACTAAACATGTTAACATGAAACATTTTGCCCACCATCATACAGATTTTAGTTTTCCTCCATCTTGTTTCCTAAACTCGTTGCTGACATCACGGCAAAGGTGTAATGGTTTGCTTTGATTCAAAATATTAACAGTAAATGACACTGAGAAGGTTGACAATATAAGGAATCTTAAAACTTTTGGCACTTAAATGGTTATCTAATCAAAACATCACTTAAAATCTGCACTGAAGTACAGGAACGTCAGCAGTTGTGCCAGCTCATGCTTCAATGTATCATCTGGACTTATGCAATTGCAAGTTTACTTTGGTTAATGTAGATGGATTACTTCCTCTGCAATGACAGGTGATAAGAACATTTTGAGAAGAAAAAGGATGTACTACATTTTAACTTTGAGATTTTTGTCAGCCTTGGATTAAATGGCAACTTTAACAGATGTAATGTACTTTGAAAAATTAATCTGTCACAGTGTGCATTATAATTTATACAGGGTTATTTGAACCATATGTTGTATACACGTATGAAGTGATATATAAATCCATGTATTTGTATTTATGTGAGTGTCACTTCAGCATAAATTAAGTGTGAATTAATTTATTGCACTCCATGTGCAGTTCTGGTACTTAAAAATGATGTTGCATTCATATATTATAATCCTGTAGGATTAGAGACTTGTTTAACAGAAAAGCTCACGAGTTTCCTTATTTTTTCTTTTTTATTCTTTCATATTTAATGTAGCAGTATAACTTTGTGCTGATTTCAGAAGAATATTTTTTGTGTATCTGTACAGTTGTACATTTCACAGAATAAAACACTGATCAATGTGTCCAGAACTGTGATGCACAACATTATCGAGCGATTTCCTTGTTTATATTCTCTGACATATCTGCATATGGATTATTACATCTCGTGTGACATTCCTTCCCTCTTACTTTTTAACTTAGTGAAAGAGAATAGCATGAATATAAGCGATAAGCTATTACTTCATATATGCATTTCAAATAACTTTAACAATTGCATATATTATGCATCTGAGGTAGGCATTATTTTCTCCAAATTAACTTCGTTGAACACTAGAAACTGTAATATTTAAGCATGATTATTGCACTGGTTTTCAAAATACTTTTGTAAAGCTTTATTATATTGATTACCAGTGCTTAATTTACTAAATAATGTTAATAATGCTCATCTGAGTAACACTTATAATCTTTGTATTATCAAATACTTCCTCCTTTATGTATTTATCTTCTTGGGCTGTCCTTCTCAGGTACTCAGGTAGCACCTCTATGACCTACTAACCTCAGGACAGTATCCTTGGCAGGTACTTCCAGGGGGTCTTCTGTCTGGAATGTTACAGTGTCACTGCCATATTTACTTAGTCTTGTTGAAAAAATAATTTATCCATTCCTCTGTGGTCAACATTTGGGTCTCTTATTCCTCTTGGGATAAAAAACTGTTAGGAAATTTTGTTCTGAAAATTATCTTGGTCATCCATCCTTTTTAAGTTACAGGTGTGGTCATGCATCTATCATAGGATTAAGCTTTGGATTCTTGCTGGCTAGGAGTGGGTATAATTGGTTATTGGTTTCAATGTATAATCTTGTGCTTTCAGTGGGTCTTCACAACTCCATTATACAACAACTGAGTGTAGGTCATTTGAGTGTTGAGCTCTTAACTAGTCTGCATGTCATCTCTGTCTGCTATAACGTACTACAGTGATACATGGAAATAGTCCTTGAAGCAATTGGTCCAGTTGTTATTTGCCAGTTCTGTTGTCTTTGACCTTTGCCTGCTTTTCTATGATGAAACTTCTCAATGGCCTTTTATAAGTTGCTAGTGTGTTTTATTCAGCTGTCCACATTTGGTTTTACTAAATCACATTTGGAGTGAGTTTCATATTTGGGGCCATTCCTTTTTGGCATCTACTTCTCTGAAGTTAAGGCTAACACCAAGGGCCTCTGGCTGACCAAATTTGCAGGCTATTGCAAATTAGGAGATGTAAGAGTTCCCTACTGGCACTGATGTTCTCCACAAAAAGCTGACATGAACATATAATTAGTATCAGTGCTATGGACTAAAACTAAATACCAAGAAATGCATAATAACATCCTTTGGGAAGTTAGCTACCCCTGGTAAATACCATATTGACAACTGACCCCTAAAAGTTGACCCAGTAGGCAGGGAGTTGAGGATACATGTAGACAGTAAACTAGCCTTTGACCATCATGTGTCTGTGGTAGTGAAAAGTCATTCTATGTTGTACAACTTATAGACAAAGGTATGGCATCTAGGTCTAAGGTGGTCATTGTTCCACTGTATGTGGCATTTATTAGATCTATCATTGATTATAATACCCTTTCGGCATGCACCTAACCAGGCACATCTAACAACTGAAATGTCCACAGAAGTTCCTCACTAAAGGAATGCAGGGCGTAAATAACATGTCCTAAAGGCCTATCCCTGTATAGGGAGATTCATGCCTGGCATACAAGGCATTTTCGGACTCCAGTCTGACGAACCTCCAGCACCAGAATTACCCATTCTAAAGACTTAAACCTTGCCAGTGATATAAATAGGACCTGCTAGAGAGACAGGTATATATCCCAGAGACTACCCCTTCTCTGGAACAGGCTCCATATCTATGTGAAACAGAGTTCTTCCCTAACCCAGTTTAAGTATAACTTGGACAACTGGCTGGGGATCCAGAAATTCAGCCTGGTTTGGCACCTATTCTCTAATGGACATGGGCAGCCTCGAAATTGTTCCTCTCCCAGGCCCCTACTTGTAAATGTTTAATCTCCCAAGTCCCTGCTTACACTTCCAAATGTCCCATAACTTGCCAGATATTTGGGATGTATGGCTCGGCTTAAAAAGGCCCCACTGGTCATTAGCCTAGTACACACCAATGAACCTATGAGCCTAACCACTGGTGCAGGCATGGTATCATGATTAGTGTAAGAACATTTTTATTTTATATTGCAGTGGTTTACCACAGCATATAATATTTTTAAATTTTCTTGAACATGTTTATAAATATTTATTCCAGCTAATGTTTGGCAGTGTGACTAAATCTTTAGTGGAAGTTTAGGGGACGTTCTTAACACAATTATCTTCACAAATATTTTGAATTCTGACAATTTGTTCAGGCAAGCTACTTTTTCCAAACATTATTTTAGTTCTGATGCTATGTGCTCATCCATTGTTGTTACATATAAATGAAGTTAGGTCACTATGGATGTGCATTCAGTGAAGGACACACAATAAATATAGAAGTAATCTGCCATGCCACAGATGGACTAAGAATGCAGTTGCTAGTAGGGATGAATTTTGGATGATGTGGCATTCAATGCAAATTTTGGTTGATTTCAATTTCTTTAGCAGTGTTAGGCCACTGACTTGAAAGTTTGTGGAATGGACTTCATTATTTTCCTGTTCCAAAGTGCATAGTCTATAGTACTACAATAAATGAAACTTACTTGACAGAAGGATGCAATACACCTAATGAGTCTGCCCTTTCAAGTGTATTGACAGCTCTAATTCATCATCTCTGTAGTGCAGAGAGCTGTAGTCTTGACTATGACACAGATGGGCCAGGCACTAGAAGATCAGATGATGATGGAGAGAAGTATGACAAGGCAATATCTCCTTCTCTCTCTCTGTCTCTGTCTCTCTCTTTCTCAGAGGAGAAGGGGTGAGAATGTGACTGTCTGGAGTCATGTGCTCAACTGGTGAGACCAGATCTGTCAGTTGGAGCAGCAGATAGAATATCTTGGGAGTGGACAACAGAGAGGTATGTCAATATATACATGGTGGTGGCGCCTTTCTGTCAGCATTGCATACAAACTCACACCACACTTCCTAGCATATTAGAATATATTTAGACTTACAACAAAATCCCTGGACCAGTATATATGCTTCAGTGAGTCTTAAGGTTTATCTGTATCTTTCTGTGCATCCCTTACCTTTCCAGTTCCAGCATCTGGAGAGTCTGGTGGCCTATTTGAGGCATTTCATCAAATCTGAGACTGGAAGATACCAAGATTAAGAGAAACACCAGGAGCCAAAAAAGAATCCAGCTCCCATATGTCCCTGCCTTCCTCTTGCCCATTTTTCACCTGTGCCATGTCCTCTCAAAGGCTTCTAAATCCTCTGGCTCCTCTACAGTTGCTCAGGTTAAAATTCCTTTAGCTTTATTTGCTCTCAGAAAGAAAAAAAGCATTGTAAAACAGAATGTTGGTCACTTTTTACCATAGGATATTATTATTGGTGTTGATTTCTAACTGTGCAGCAGCAATAATTCACTTCTTCTGGGAGATTCCACCCAGATAAGGCAGAAGAAAATATTAGAAAAGCAGATCAATGTAGCAGAGAGCATTTGAAGAAGGGAAGGGAGGGTGCTGTCACTCCTCTTTGTGTGGCACTTAGAACAATGCCTGTAGGAGCTACAGCTGGTAGCACAACAGTCACTGGCATTGCTGCACCCTTCAAAGAAAAAGTATATGGCAGATGGACAGGGCTAGTCAAAGGGTACACAGCAGACAGGTCACCTTATTGCTTCTATGAAAGGGTAGCATAGGAAAGTAGGAAAAGGGATATAATAAGCAGAGGATCACACAGTAGGAGCATAGTAAGGTAAAGCAGGATTGGGGAAGGTAGAACAGATGTTTTGGAGAGACCCCATTTCATGTAGATGGAAAGAGAAGGGAAGAAGGGAGGGGTGAAGAGCACAATGGGGGAAAAGGAGGGGAATGGTAGGAAGCAAGGGCACACAAGCACACATGGAATAGCACAGAAGAACATAGAGAGATGTGCATACACAAGTGAAGAGTCAAGAGATCCACTTAAACATAAAAACAGAGGCTAGATAAATGGCTTGGGACGTGGTGAAATGCAGGCAGCATGCCTGCTGCTGACTGGCACAAATGTCTACTACTGTGATCTAGTAGATGAAGGGTCAGAATCCAGGTGTTTGATGACATTGGCTGCACCTGCTTCTAATGGCCGGTAGGCATACATCAGCCAATCCAGTTAGCCCAAAACCTGCTGCATGAGAGGGTGATGCATGGTGATCCAGTGTGTTATAGTCTATTCATCCACCAACCTCCAGAACATGCTGTAGCTCTGCCTAAGCTGGGACAGGTGACTTGCATGGGCTTCCTGCCTGGGATGAGCTGGAATTTCCTGCTGGGACTTTTCATTCCACTCACCCACCTCAGCTGCTGCCTTCACCAGAGTGGCAGCAGCTAACATGCTTGTGGCTCAGCTAGACCATCATGACTCGCAGAAGGGAAGCACAAAGGGAAGGGTGCTATTATTTTGGTGGACCCATTGGTGGGGCACCTATATAATACAGGTGTGGAAGTAGAGTGACAGTACCTGACTGTGCCAGTGATTTCTGTTGCTCGCTGCTGCAGCTGTCAGCATTCTCCTCATTCTGTTTTCCTGCTGTAAGACAGAAGTGATATGGAAGCCATCCCATATCACATAAAGGTGTGATTGAGATGCACATTACACAGCACCAGCTATAGCTCAACACATATTCCTTCCATCAAGCAGGAGCTAGAGATGGTGCCCACAACCCCAGATTGATGCTACAGTATCTTGTGTATGTGCAATAAAGCAGGAGCAGGTCAGGATACCTACAGACAGAACAACAATCTACTTTACTACATGTAGTTATAATAGAAGCTACACTAACACAGGAATGTACCATGAAGTGGAAACATGAAATGGTGCCTATAAACACCTAGAGGCATTGCCATGTCCTCTGAAAGCAACACAACACTGCAACAATGCAGTGGCCAATAACAACATGCACAACATACAAACAGTCACTCAAAGCAGCCAGCCTGGTACATTCTGGGATCTATAAGAGGAAACAAACCTAATTATGAACAGAGATGTAAAAGTCAGAAAATCAAGTTATTAAGTGCAGTATGACACATCATTAGAAATGACTTAACAATTCCTATATTATTTGAAATATTCATTCCTCACCTTTGCTTTCCATACCCAGAGATTTTCAGGGCCGTGATGGGGAGTCATTGGTCTTGTACCTGCACTGCTTATTGGTAGAGAGGATGCTTGTTGTCCTTGCCAGATGGTCTTACAGGTTGAACCAGACATCTTTCTTATGGAATGGACCTGCAGAATGCCCTAACAGCTACTCCCCTAACTACATGTATAAGAGAAATAATATTATTGTGCTATCTTTAACATGCCAGGCAAGCCCTTTATATGGAGTACTTATATTGGCAGCCATTGACACAAATCTGCACAAAATGGCAACCTCAAAACTGCACCCAACATTGGACATTGAATCACTGCTAGCACAGCTTAGCACTGCAACACAGCACTATACTAGTACATGCACAACCTGCTTGCACAAGTGGATCTGCACAGCATCTCACTGATGAGTGGCAGAATGCATGTATGCTTTATGTAAATGATGCACATCTGTGAATATATAGAAATTCGTAGGTACTGGCACAATCTAGCCTCATTAGAATATACTGTGTGATGCAAACAACTATATATTATTGACTTTAAGTCTGATTCATCATGTCTGATGCCAGAACATGCAGCATAGAAATAGCAGTAGCAGACTTACTTTAGCAGCTTTAAGCACTGTCTGCTAGCACATATCAACAATTCCAAAAGACAGAGCTAGAAGAGGTTCATAGAAGTCTACAGGAGTGTGGCAAAGAGGATTTCAAAAGTTTCATATCTATGTGAAACTTAGACTGTGAATAGTCTTTCAAAATGGTAATGCAGATATGGAAACACTATTGCTCAGTACTATATTTGCCTCTCATATATACCTGCATCTATAGAGTGTGCAGGCTACAAATCTGTAGACCTACAACTGCATGTGAGTGATGGTAACTCATTGCAACAGGACTGCCACCACCTCCCCTTCCAGTCTGCCTTAGTTAGTATTATATCATTGTTATATGTCTGTGTGCTCCTGCTTGGCAATGGTAACACTACTGGATGTGTGGTTGCTTTAGTGGTCTGAACTTTGCTGGCCTGCTATGGAAAACAACAGAATGACTGCTCTCTTCCCATCCTGACTGACCTTCATGTGATACACTCATCTGCTATGCATGGATCTGCTAGAAACATTCATATAAGTAACCCCTGGAATGATAACCCTATCCCTTGTGCCACCCATGTGCACCGTGACCCACCACACCTCAAGGAAGCCCTCATCCTCCACAGTTCACAATAAAGCCTGCATTGTAACATACCACAGCTGTATCTTGACACAGGTCCACTTCACATACCACAGCTGTATCTCTACACAGGTCCACCCCACATACCACAGCTGTATCCCTACACAGGTCCACCTCACATACCACAGCTATATCTCTATACAGGTCCTCCCCTACCACTGTACACATTGATAACTACTAGGATATATCAGTATTTGCCATACCTGTGACTCCACCATCTACTTACTTGTGTCCAACTCTGCCTTGTACCGAATAGCCAATCATATGTGTGGCAGTTTTACCTCACTGTACCCACCCATCAATTGCTTACCAGTATGGTCTACTGTCTTCCTAGGTGTATGCATGTCTTTCAAAGGTGATAGAGGGATAAGGTTAGACAAGTTGAATCATGCTGAAAATGAAGTTCTATTATGGGGATTCAGGACCTAAGGGTGACACTTGTTTTGCAGAGAGGGTGCCCACCAGGCCCTCTGAGACAATATGCGGGACATAGTGGTACATGATATCAGTGCTAGGGATGGGAAGAATTGCACCACACTGGATTGCCAGAAAATCACCATTGACATGATAAGGTGAGTTTCTCAGAAGGCATGCACTGTGGTGAAAAGGGCTGCAGCTAGAGAGGGCCACCTCCCATTGCAGTCCTGCAGATATTGGTTCATTCCTGCTACAGCTACATGAAGATGATGATGAAATGGATTTCATGCCAGGAGGAGTGGGAATGGGTTCTCAGGGTGACCAGATGCTGCATAACTCACATGGAGAGCATTCAGTTTTGTAGCCATGCCACATATGCTATACAGCAACTTTGCTTAAACTGACAACTAAGTACACTTTGACCACTGCCTGTGTGCTCCATAGGCATATTGGATGCTCAGACTCAGGACACTGCCAGCACAAGTGTTCTATATTTGCCAGAATGCTTCCACCTGTCCTTTGCATAAATGCATGAACGTTGCAGGGCATCATGGTTTGCAGGGCAGGCACATCACCCTGATATTTCATGTATTATGTATTCACAGGTGTCACCACTGCTGTGGTAACACATGGAGAGATTGGTCCAGGACAACAGATTGAAGTCAGCATCCATGCAAGGCCTGAGAATGATGCCAAATGCACAGACTGAGTCTCATTCCCAGGGCACAATGATGTCACCTATTCCCCTCCTGGCTCGTCCTATATCTATTGTCCAGGGTGGCACTGTGCTCTCCTCAACTCTTACTGCCCTAGCAGATGCACATCATAAGGGTCTCATCATTCCTGTCAGGTGGCTGTCCATTGACTAACAGTATATCCACTGCTACCATTGGGTCTGTGACAGCAAACCAATACACTGCAGCTGACATGGAAATGCCCATCATGTGGCAGGCTACCAGTGGTTCAGTAAACCAGCCAGTGCTACAGCCAACCCAGATATGTGGATGGTTCTGGGCACCAATGAACAGATGTGCAGGGTTGCAATGGGGGTGCAGTCTACAGCCACCAGGGCTGAACTGAAAATGATTGCCATGGTGAAGCTGTCAAAGCCTCTGGGAGACAGTGGAGCAAAGGGATGATGCAATGATTGAGCTCATTTAGACTATGATGCATGCATTGCATCCATTGTATGGTCTGTGCAGATGTTATCCAGTGCCACCATTGGTGCCCATGGTAGAAAGTGTGCGCATGCCTGTGGTGGTTCCATAGGTTAACCATCACAGTAAACACAGTCTGCTCATGCCATGGTTGGGTATCTTCACACCCCATATTATAATGGGGGTAGTCACATCACAGAGCAGCAAGGTGCAGGGTACGTCATGTGTGCACCACATAAAGGTCCAGTTCCACCAGTTCCACAACATCTGTGTCCAGAGGCCCTGTTGTTCAGCTACATGTGCCCCTGTCAGGGACCCCATTACAGAGACGGTACTTCATCCATAACTCACCATCACCATAAACAGGTGGTGTCTCTCTCATCTAGTCACAGAGGCAATCATCTGTGAAACTGATGACCCCCTCTCCATGACCCATATCTGTATCTCCACTGACCAGTAACCTTATCCTCCCAGCTGTGTAGTCATGTGTCTATAGGTATTTAGGGACCTGTGCAAATGATGACAGCTGTGGCCTTCACCACTTTCCTTCTAATCTGGTGTCCAATGCACAGTGTGACCTGACCACTCATTGGCCAGCATAGCCTGTACAGAACATGAATGCATCATATTGTACTGTATGACACTGCACTGCTACTATATAGAGTCAAGGCACATAAAGATGGTCTAAGCGTTGCTGCTTCAATAGACTGTGCATGAGGATATCTGGGCAGTCTGGCTGCTTGTTGCTGTCCATCACAGTCAATATTGCAGCTGAAGGATGATGTACCAGAGGTTGTATTGGGTCCTCCTGTTTCAGGTATGGAATTTCCTGGGGATGATAACTGGGCTGCCTCCTTCATGAGGATCATATTATGTATACTGATGTACCCCTAGATATGTATACACAACAGAACAGGGATTTCAGCAGGCCAAACACAAACTGTACTATATTCTGGGTTTGAGGCATGGGTGGTGTTATGCTGATATTTGTCCATTCTTTGTGGCTTCTATACTGGCAGTGTAAATCAGTGGTTGAAGGAGCATCATGTGTTACCTGCAATACAGTAAGAAAATATGAGGTGAAGGATATATAAATGGCAGAATGAGGCAGGTATATATACTGTGTGTTACTTTAGATATGTGGGTACACCAGTGTGTCTCTGCTTACCTACTAGTTTACTTGGTGACCACGTGGGAAGTTACCATGCAGGAAGTGGTAACACATATAACTTCCATGCTATATATGAGTATCATGGGTACTACCAAGGTGCTGTGCAGACACATGGGTTATGAGCCCCTTTCTGTTGAACAGTACCTGGTGACTGATGCAATGACTGTCCTTCCTGTTGATGATATTTGTGAATATCAGATATACACTGTTGTTACATAGATTCAATCTATAAATCCTATAACGTCATTTGGGTGGGCAACATTATGAAAGCCACTTATGGTGGTGGATCTCTCCTTATGCTGTGTAGAAGAAGCAGATATGCTCATCAATATGTAACAGTAGTTTATTAAGGACTATCTCAAATATTTTATAAGACAATGCTTGTGATATACCCAACATGACCGTAGTTTGTCTCTAGAAGGTCCCTGTAGCTAGACTGGTAATAGATACTTATACCTTAGTACCTATTGGTATAAGGAGTTCTTGCATTCTTCCATTTCCAGTTTGTAGGCCATACTGGTCAACCAGAGATTGTAGGATATTCCTCTGCAATCAAAAACAGTCCAGTGGCTGCTGGTCTGTCAGCTAGTGTGGCATAAGTCTTTGATGGCAACACTGTTTTAGCGTATGATGCCATGTTATGTACCTGGGAGAATTCATGCTTATTTGTTTACAGTTAAGATGTAATTATAATGTAGTAACTTATTTCAGGAAAATAAACAAAATATCCGCTGCATATATTTTATCCTTTGGGGCTTGTACTATTTTGTCTGCTTGTGGACTGATTTGTTGCCAGGTTATGTAAGTATCCAACGATGCCTTGAGCACATTGCACAATTATTTTGTCAGCCTGACTTTTAATTTTAAAGAAAGAGATGAATGTTGCATTTTACATGAAAATAAAAAAAGATATTTAATATAACCTGACAGTCACAGGGGAAGAAGCTTTAATGTTTTTAACATACCTTTTCATGAAGAGAAATATGGAATTGTGGCAATTATAGAGAAGTTCAGGAACTGCTGTGATCCTAGAAAGAATTTATCATTTATGTATCATTTATTCTTCACAAGAGCTCAAGGTTCTGCACAGACTATGGATACTTGTTTTAATGGGCTGAAGAACTGAGTCAAAGATTGACAATTTAGAGAGATTCAAGAATTAATGAGACAGAATAGTAGGTGGTATAAGATTTGACCAAATGAAGGGAATGCTTTAAGAGAAACAGAACTGCCTTATCAAAAGCTGTAGATATAAGAAAATCAACTAAATATGCAATACACAGTTAAATAATAGGAACTGTATGTATGTAAGATGAAATATGAGTCAAATAAAAAGTAAAATGAGACATAAAGTGATAATGTGTTGTAAGAGTAATGGAGACAGAAAGACAGGTAAGAAGTACTCAGAAAATATGGTGCAGTTAGTATTCAAGCCTCATGTATTGGCTGTGTTTATATGCCTATGGGTAAGCAGTATTCTGCTTATAATCTATTTTATGGTGCTGGTGCCAAAAAAGATTACTTTGCAAAATTATGTAAAAGAAAAAGCAAGTATTTTCAAAAGAATTTGCATGTTGTTGTACAAACGCATCACCATCAGTTGATCGAAGTTTCAAAACTTCAGACCATATGGCCGAGACCGTATGTTCAAAGTTTTGAAACTTCTAACACTTTGTATTGAGATTGCTGTACAGCTCAGAAGTCAGGATTTGCCATTTTCCTCACTGTAGTGTGATCTTGGAGTTGGTGTATTTAAGTAGCAGGGGCTGTGGGGGGTACAGGGTGGCTTGCCTCCTGCAAAAATGTGAAGGTAAGTTGTTTTATTTTATTTTAGTGTTTTTTTTGTTTTTAATTCAAAGTTTCAAAACTTTGAGCATATGGTCTCGGCCATATGATCTTCGACATTTTGAAACTTTGATCAACTGATAGGGATTTGAACAAACACATGAAAATAAACTGTTGGTGCTAGTAATTTGGAAAAAAGTTTATATGGTGAAGTTTGAAAATGCAGGAAAGACATTCAGATACTATGATAAGTCACACTGCTAGCAAGAAATGCTGAGAATTAGTAAGCAAAATGTTTTATTTAAACTAGACAGCAGTGCAGAATGTAATATGTCTAAAAGTACACTGGAAGCCATAGGGCTGAAAGACACATAAAAAGTGAACTGTGTGCCCAGAGTATCCAGTGAGGTTACTGGATCACTAGCTACTGATAAGCAAACATAAAAATAAGTACACAATTTTATTTCAAATTATGACAATTTAATTTTCATAATATCATTGGCTGACTTATGAGAGATTAGGAATTTAAAACAAATTCATCATGTGAAAGGAAAAATAATGTATAGAAATAGCAAGAGGCATTTTGAATATTGAGCAGTACAATAAAAAATGACATTCTGCATAATGATTCTGATTTATTAATTTGCTGATGATGTTCACTGAGAGAATATCATATAATGATATAGCCTAACGCTACTCCAGGGCTATATGCTTCAAAGAAGGTACTACTAGATAATAAGGCTGACAGATGCTTAGACGCAAGTGTGTTAAACTGATTGAGAGTTTTCTTTTCAGATGGAGCAGTAGCAACCATTTAGAACTGTATATACTAAGGTGCATAGAAGATAAGAGAACCTTTCAGTAACATATAACCAATTTAAAACACTTAATACATGGGTGTCAGAAAATTTGGCAATTTTAATCTCAGTGACATGAAGTCTTTGAGTGTAATAAGCAGAGTGTAAAGAGATTATAGGAAGACAGTATTCCATTTTAGGAAGAATGACATTGGATGATGCTTTGTGATAGTAGGAATAAGTAGATGTGATAATATATAGCAAAGTTTTAGTTGATTGAGGACTTTTTAATGGTCAAGGGTTATGCCTATGTATTTGTACTCAGTTACAAAAAGAATGATATGGTTGTTACCATCTGAGATAGTAAGGACAGGAAGTTGAGAGGCTCTTCTTTTTCTTTCGGCTGCTCCCGTTAGTGGTTGCCACAGCAGGTCAACTGTTTCCATTTCTTCCTGTCCTCTGCATCTTGCTCTGTCACACCAACCACCTGCATGTCCTCTCTCACCACATCCATAAACCTTATCTTAGGCCTTCCTCTTTTCCTGTTACCTGGCAGCTTCATCCTTAGCATCTTTTTCCCAATATACTCTGCATCCCTCCTCAGCACATGTCCATACCAACGTAATCTTGCCTCTCTTGCTTTGTCACCAAACCTTCCAACCTGGGCTGACCCTCTAATATACTTATTCCTAATCCTGTCCATCCTCGTCACACCCAGTGCAAATCTTAACATCTTCAACTCTGCCACGTCAAGCTCTGACTCTTGCCTTTTTGTCAATGCCACTGTCTCCAACCCATATAACATAGCTGGTCTCACTACTCTCTTGTAGACCTTCCCTTTCACTCTTACTGGTACTCGTCTGTCACAAATCACTCCTGACACTCTTCTCCACCCATTCCACCCTGCCTGTACTCTCTTCTTCATCTCTCTTCCATACTCACCATTACTCTGAGCTGTTGATCCCAAGTACTTAAACTCATTCACCTTTGCCACCTCTACTCCCTGCATCCTCACCATTCCTCTATCCTCCCTCTCATTCACACACATATATTCTATCTTAGTCCTGCTGACCTTCATTCCTCTTCTCTCTAGAGCATATCTCCACCTCTCCAGGGTCTCCTCCACCTGTTCCCTACTCTCACTACAGATCACAATGTCATCTGCAAACATCATAGTCCACAGGCGCTCCTGTCTGATCTCGTCTGTCAACCTGTCCATCACCATTGCAAATAAGAAAGGGCTCAGAGCTGATTCTTGATGTAATCCCACCTCCAACTTAAATGCATCTGTCACTCCCACAGCAGACCTCACTGCTGTCACACTACCCTCATACATATCCTCTATGAATAGAGAAAAAAAAGCATAGCACAGTTTTTATGGTTAATTTGGAGTTTATTTTGCTCCAATCACTGACAAAGATAAAGGAAGGATTGACAAAGTTGAGACTGTAGGATTGTGGGATATCTGTTTGCCTGGAGTAATAAAATATCATTTACATAAAGGGTAAGGTTAAGTTCAGGTAAGTCATCAGTAATATCATTAATAAAAAAAAAACAGTAATGGCCTTAGAACAGAGACTTGGGGGACAACTGTTTTTAGTGTTCTGTTAATAGACAACTGGTTGTTACAGTAAAATTGACAGGTCATGCTGTCAACATAGATAAGGAGCCAGGCAATGACATTTTTTCCCAAAATGAATTTTTGCAACTTATCAAGCAGAATTATGTGGACAATAGTTTCATAGGCATGGCCAATGTCCACAGAAATACTGGCTGTGAGAAGACCATAATTTACGTTACTATTGATAGTGTCAAAGTCTAAAAGTATAATGGCGGATTTGCTAAAAACATTTCTGAAGCCAAGTTATATACCAGATAGAAACCCATAGGTATTAAAGTGTTTAAGCATCTGTTTATAAAGAACTTACTCAAAAATTTTTGCAAGAGGGCAAAAAGTGAAGATAGAGCTATAGTGTTTATAGGTTTGGGCCTTGGTCCATTAGGAAGAAGTATAATGAAGGCATGTTTTGCAGTGGATGGGACAATTTATGTGGTAAGTGAGAGGTTACAAACATAAGTTAGGAGGTTGGCTATTTTGTTTGTTGCCTTCCTGAGGAAGTTAGGGTGGAGTGCAGTGAAGGTAGAGGTAGAGGGTTTCAAGTTATTTAATAAACATTTAGTTTCTTTCTCAGGCACAGCTCAAAAGTGGAAAGAGGCTGCATACCCTGCAGGAATTTTATCTGGAAGGCTACTTTGAGTAGTTTGTTGGCTAATGCTAGGGTTATGAAATATACTAGTAATGGTTTCAATTGATGAGATAAACATTTTCTGTAATCTACTGATGGATTACTGTTGGAGTTATTAAGGACATTGTTGGTGAGACAGGTACAGCTGGAAGACTGTCTAGTTAGGTATTTAATTTCTTTCCAAATGTTTTTGAATTATTGGTAGCAGACATTTGTTTATTTCAAGGTAAATGACTTTAGCTGAGTTTGTAGCTATTCTGGTTTGTTTTCATAAGGACAGATACTTTTCTTGTAGGAAGATATGTGGTGGATTTTCTTTTCAGGTACACCAAGAATTGTCCCTTAGTCTCATGAGAGTTTTGATTTCAATGGTAATCCAAGGGCATTTCTGGCCTAATACTCTGCTACATACACAAGAGAAGAGAGAGTTATGGATAGCTGACAGAATATCAGCAAAATATAATAAGGCACTTTGAGGGTCATCAATTTGGTAAAGAGTAGACTGATAGAAATTAAATGATCATCAAGTTTGCCAGTTTATGTGGAGAGAAAGGTTAACCAATCACTATCTGGTGTGTAGGTTTTAATGCTTTGAAGGAGCAATAGAACAGCACTGGAAAGTGGTCACTTAGGAAGTTTGACAGATTTAGTGTTAATGCATTGATGGGTTAAGTTGATAGAAATAAGATTAAGAGTACAGTGCTTTAGCTGTTTGGCTTCATGGTCATTGGCATCCAAATTAAAGTCACCAAGAATAATGGTTTTCCTTTTAAGACCATATTTTAACATTTGCAAGCAATAGTAGCAATTGAAAAAGAGTGGGGGATATAAACAAAGGCAAAATTATGTTGAGTATGGCTCCTTAAGCATATGTGTGCTAACACCTAACTGTGGCATTATGTTCAACATGGTCAGCTTTTGAGGAGTCAGTGATTTGCAGGGAGATGCATTGCTTGAGTAGAATCATGAATCCACCACCAATTCTTGGATAAGGTCTAAGATCACACAGGATGCTATAGTTGTTTTGGGTGTAAGTAGAAGGGCTGAAGGAAACTTTAAACCATGTTAAAACCAAGCTATTATATTAGGGTTTTCTGTTGGCAGCCATGTTTCCAAAGAGGCCTGTTTGTTGATTATAATACAGTTTTTAATGTATGCAATTTGTAAAAAGCTATGACTTTTTCTGACAGCATTATAGGAGTTGGGATAGTTTAAGGGATAATGGGTGTTACTGGATATTGTAGGATTTATTGATTGTTGAACAGGACCAGGATTAGCTTGGATGTGTTTGGATTTGTTTAGTTTCAGCTGAAGGTGCAATAATATAACAAAGAGGCATTTCTTAAAAATAGCTGTGTTAATTATGAACACCAGGAGAGTAATTTACACATTTGCCTCATGAGATCCTCTAAGCCAGGAAACCACTTGCCCCCTGAGAGGTTTTCTCCAAAATCCTCTACTGAAAACACACTTCATTCGAATTATAATATATACTAAATGATGTGAGTTACAAAAATGTAAAATGCAGTATATATTTTGCAGGCAATGGGCTATACAATGATGTTATCATCAAATGTCTGTCTCTAAATGCCAATTTTATATTTCAGATTTATGAAAGAAAAAATGTATTTTCTTTGCCAAAATAATACTAGTGTTATAGTCAAGCAAAAGATTATATCTCTGTAAGTGTGAAAGATAGATTCAATATACTAGGGAGGGAATTGTTGACCTTGTGATGGGCCTACTCTGGGCCAGTCAGTAATCAGTGAGCCTGTATCCTCACTACTGACACTGGACAGGGACATTCACTTGGAACACAAATAGATAATGCAGCTCTGTGCGCCAAGCACAATTTCCTTTAAGAGCATACAGGGAGCATACTCAGTCTGTGGGCTAGGTTTCTTCTCTCTCTCTCTCTTTCTCTCTCAAGGCCCCCAGTAAGACTCCCCACTGGCACAGCTGTAGAGTTGAGTCCTCAGCTGAGTGTTCCGACCAAGTACTCCACCACCCTCTCTGTGAAACCTGTGCTCTGTGTCCCTGCTCCAAGCTGTGGACACACACACTCCTTGAGATTTGATTTTTACACACACACACACACACACACACACACACACACACACACACACACACACACACACACACACACACACACACACACACACACACACACACACACACACACACACACTTGGGAAAGGGTGGCACAGATATACCAGCTATGCCCCTTCTTCCCAGACTATAAGGTAGGTACTGCCACCAGAATACTCCAAAGCCAGCTACTCTAAAGCTCATACAAGGGTAACATCACACACATCTGGTCATTTGACTTCTGGTTCCCACACTTTCCCCTTTACTAGCAACTGAACCAGAATCTAGCACTTATGTGTCAATAATACACACATAGAGCTTCGCTGAGATGTGTTATAGCATCTGGAAGCTATAAAACCATTTCAAAACTTCTACCTTTCCAGGGAAGCAATTAGTTCACTCCTAAAGACAATACAGTATGATTTTGCAGATATTTCAGCTCTGGCTGGAATTAGAACTGTAAAATATAATCTTTATGGCCACAAACAAGTAATTTAATTTCAGACTATTTTTAAAAATTGGCTGGACTGAGATTAGCCTGTTCTGTTCCAGTATCCTCAGTTGTAATATATTCATTTCAACAGTTACAATACAGTCTAACATTCAGGTGTATTTCTTTTCTGTCCAGCAGGACCCAATGTTGATACATTTTTAGCACACGCAGTTTTAGAAATACTATTTCAATACAAACATCTGCACTAATCAGTTTGATATACAAATGACATATAATTCTTTACAAAACTCCAGCTAGCTATGTTGGCATATGTTACACATCCACTGCCCTACGTCTTCTGGTATAGCTGGCAATACCTCACATCATCACACATCTGTTCAAGAGCTTTCAGATGATATATGACAAGAAGGGATATAAACCTGCTATTTTGTGATATTGCAGAATCTATGCAAACTATGAATATAATAATGTCACAATATTTTAAAACAATATTAATCTATAGTTCCATTTGTGTTGGATGGGAAGTATCAGTGGCAACATTATGTACCTTAATATTTTGTATAAGATGGCATAATTTGTTCACTTGTAGGTCTCACACATTTTAGGAAATTAGTGAAGTTATGAAATTATAGGTAATAGTCATAAAAAGTTTACCAAAAGAGGATTTATATCTCAGATTGTCTTCATTTTACCGACCATGTTTTAATGCATTTTTTAGAAATACTAGAAAAAAAAGACTGCTTGAAAACATGATGCCACAACATGATATCACACTCTAGTTTTGTATTGTTAATGTAAACATGAAAGTATGTCCTATTTTTTCAAAACTTTTTATAAACACTCCTCAATAACTCTGGCTCTGCACATCCCACATTGATCTGACCTGTGAGTCTTTAGAAAATCATGTCATCTTGTAAATGCCACTTTGCTACCTTAGTTTTATGTATTTCCTTTTATCAGGACTTTAGAAATTATACTTTGAAAACAGGAATGAGTGACTCAGTAATACAGAGAAGTCTCCTGTAAAGATGAATATACTCTAAATGATTACACAGGAACTCTGCTTTCTTGTTGACAATACTCTTGTAAAAAGCAGTTGTAGGATGTAAATGTAAGAGAGGGCAGTATTATAGTCAAGACAGTATAGAATTTAGATTGAACAGGAGTTAGAGTCTGGTAGTAGAAGTGTGTATAAGGTGTCTCATAGAAACAGAGAGAGAGAGAGAGAGAGAGAGATGGAGGAAGTAGAAAGAGTGAGGGGAAGACTTAGCTAAACTGAGCGTGTGAGGTAGAAAAAGGGTTACCTGTGTGTTCCAGGGCTGTGAGAAGATAGACGTGAGGATACAGAATGGAGTAGGGAGTCTCTACTGACCTACAGAGAAGGCAGAAATGAGAACAAAGCAGGCAGTAAGGAGTGTCTAGGGACCATGTAAGGGCAGCAGGAAAAGATATTTTAGTGGTGGGAAATTAAAGGAAAAACTGATGGAGGAAAGTAAGGAAGATGTAGGATATAGTAGGATAATTAGTGTTTTAGAGGTTACTTAGAGAGACAGAAGTCTCACTGTTAGTATATGAATTTGAAGGCAGAGAGGAGGAAATTAATAATTATGTAAGATGTGCTAATTAAGTGTACTTAGTTACAGGACTGCAGGTTTCTAGTATGTGCTCCAGATGACAGATGATAGGCAGTGTTGTGCATAGCAAGGAGTTGCAGGTGTAGGTGGTTTAGACAGTACATGCTAGAAATAGTATTATGTGGTATTTATGCTGTGAAGTTACATGGCTGGTGTGTCAAACAGTGGGTGAGAAAAGATAATGAAAGGGAAATATTTCTGTGTTTTGTAGTTAAAGTTGTGTAGATAGAGTCTACGGGGAATAAAACAACATTTAGTTTTACTGTTGCTGTCTCTGATAAATAACAGTATGACTTTAAGGTGGGTGTGGTGTGGGAAGTATTATGGGTGGAGAGCAGAGTGTATAAATGTGATAATGTGGCCAGGTGCCTGGGGAATGAAGTGAGTCACAACCCCCCGAGTCAGCACGAGGTAGTCAGTGTGTGAGAAATCAGCAGAGCTGTGTTTATGTCAGCAGGTATGTGCACAAGAGTGCCCCTAAATCCAGCACAGGAGTCAAAAGCATCAGGAAAAGCAAACCAGGTAGAAACTAACCGGCTCAAGCTGTTTGAAAGATGCCCCCACAAGTTCCTGCAGAGATAAGGATAACTGCTCTGAGGCAGCACTACCAGGTGTGAATTCTTAAGAGCAGGGGTGGGAGATGGAAAGAGAAACAAGTGGGTCTTAGGGGGAAAAAGGTAGTGTTACAGAAAATAGATTATTAAGAGCAATTAGGCTGTAGTTGGTAGCTCCAGAACAGAGCATTGTGCATACAGGTTAAAACACCAAGCACTTTCCTGAAAACCATTTTGATAGAAGCAAAGACATAGGGTGTCACAGGTTCAACTGACTGATGAGATGGTACCTTCCTAGCAAAATGTGATGACCTCTGTATTCTTGATTTAAGCCACTGGAAAGGGGTTGGTCTACTGGATTTTGTTAATACTGTTGTGTGCTGAAAGATATTGATAGATATAGGAGTGAAATAACTATTAGGAGGAGAAGAAGATACAGGTATAAGATAAAGCAAGATATATGCATGGACAGCATAAACAAATAGTTTCATACAAACTGACAGCTTCAAATACATTAAGCACAACTGTTTTTCCTATGGAAAATGTGCCACATACACCAACAGTGCAAATCACATTATACATAAGCAAGCAAAGAGGTGAACAGAAAACATTAACAGCTTTAACTCATATTACTTTGACACCTTCCTCATACAAATACACATGAGGTTTAGCCTTCTACAATGATAACAAATCAGAGTCGCTTGCACTGTATTTGCCAAAGTGCATGTCAGCTGCAAAAAAACACTATATATACAACAGGTTATGTATAAACTGTTATAATATATTTATCTAGATATAGCAGAATTGTTATGTTAAGATCAATACAAAATAAGTAAATAAAAAAATATAAATAAAAAAATAAATAAATAAAGATACCCTAACCAGATCAATTCAAAGCAACACATAGTGTTTTGGTGCCTGCTAGATGAGGTGAGGAAGATGAAGTGAATTATTGAGAGATGCAGAGGGAAAGTGATTAAAAGGGTAGAAAAACAGTTCATCAAAGGAAGAATGGGGGTGCAACCACAAATACAATGTGTATATAACAGGATCTTTGAAGTGTGTAGGGCAAGATAGCATCAGTTAACACAGTATGGGTTTACAGAAGTATGGTTTATAAGTGAAACACAGACCAGCCAAAGAACTACACATAATAGATATTTTGAGTAGAACATATTTATCAGAAAGAAAGACAAAAAAAATTATTAGAAGACTTAGACTTCCTCTGCATAATTCTACAAATACTAGTTACAGAAGAAAAAGTTAAAGAATCCCGGACATGTAATAACACTGATTTAGAAATGCAGTTACTGCAAAAAATACGAGACATTTCCCTAAGCAATAACACATCAGCAAATAAAAACTTTCATTCTTATTTTAAATTCAGGAATGAATGAATGTTCAATTTTCAAAGCTGATACACAATTCCTAATCAAAATGAAATGACAATTTATTGATAGAATACATGAATCACATCTAGGTTCATAGGTTCATAGGTTGCTACCATGACAAAGACCAGTTAAGCTATATGAAGTCTTGTCACTGCATCCACACTAATATACTCAATTAATTTCTCCCTCCATCCATAAGGGATAGGTTACTAGGCCTAGGGTAAATTTGAAGTTTCCCATCTATTCATCTTAGGTTTAAAGAGACTGGTAGATGTGCTTTAATTTTCAAAAAGTGAGAGCTTGTTCCAGTGGTAAACAATCCTTTGAGAGAGAGATTTGTCATGCCAACAATATGACTATATAAGACAAACATATTACAATTCAAAAAAGGAAAAGCAAGCATAACCACACCCTACTAACTAGAAACAGTGGACACAGTATGAGAAATCATTGCATAACCCCGAAAAGCAAACTGGATGTGACAAACCTGTCAAGCAACATACCTACCACAACTGCAGGTGACATCAGAAATAAAGCATTTTTGCCCTTGTAACCCCTCCATGTAGAGAGATTTGCCTCAACCTCCTGTTATTTATATATACTAACACCACAGTTAAACAACTGCAGTGAAAAGAGCAACATCCTGTTACGGGTCACTCTGATTTCACAATGATGATTAAAAGAAAAACATGCCAGTGCCTGAGAGCTAGGACTGGAGAAGCTGTAGTCAGGTAGTTATCCTTTACTGGATGGCAGATCTGGAAATATGAAACTGCAAAGAAACAGCAAGCGATATAAGATATTAGTTAGGGAGGTCAACTCATAGAACAGGCAATGCGGATTCATGCCATCTGGAATTCCAGTTACAGCAACAATGCAGAAGTAGTCAAGGACATCTTCATTCATGGAGCAGATGGGCACAGATTTTTTTTAATTTTAGGTAAGCCATGTATCTCATGTATAGGCTAGTATTCCAAGCTCCTGATAAAAGAAATCAAACTGACAAACACAGCAAGTGTTAAGTATGAGTAGTGTATTAGACTATATTTCTGAGACAGAGGATACCTGATGTTATAGCTGACAAAGGTTTGAAACACAAAAGTCAAGAATTTAGAAGATTTGCATGAATGGGAGTTTGTGTATATGACAGCAGCACAATTTTATTATGATCATCAGGAACATGTGGAGACAACTATCTAAACAATAAAAATATTTATGAGAAAAAGTATTAGCAATAGATATGATGATTGCCATCTCAGCATCTTGAAATATAGGAATACTCCATTTGCAGAGACTCTGTCTCTCATTTGCTGAACCATTAATGGGCAGAAGGTTTAAAAGCAGATTACCTATTTCCTTTTCTTTACTTATACCTGAAAATCAATACAAAGAAAGGAAATACTGAAAAAAGTCAACAGAGATTGACATACATTTATGAAACAAACCATTGAAGACTACTAAATGTATAGGCTAAAGACAGAAAAAGAGTACAAAGGAGATGGGAAAGTTTGCAAACTGAAGTAAAGTAGCTGGTCAAGCAGCTGAACCAAGGTCCTGTGTTATTCATGGAGAAGATGGAGGTTCATATAGATGGAATTTTACAAGTTTGTGTAAGACAAGCACATTGAACAAGAAGGACAAAAAAAATAATTATTATTTTCACATCCAATGCTGTTGCAAGAAAAATAGAGACTGTTATAACTTTAACAGCCAAGAGCTGTAGAAACACTACTGATAAAAAAGCTGCAGTGCAGAAAGAATTGCCCCAAAAGAAAGATAAGATGTACATAGAAAATTGTCTTATCAGATATTGTAGATGTGAAAGAACATTGAAGATGCACACACAATCCAAGATCTGAACATGATTATAGGGCTGAAATGTTGCATTTAATAAAAGGTTTAATTTGATATAAAATACCTATGACATGCTTAGTGAAAATTTAAAATGATCAAATGGTTAATGTAATGTATTCATACATGCATACACACACATGCAAATATATATGGCTGCCCTGTGGTTATGAGGGGTGCAAATGTCAAAGTTATGGTTTGCTGAGATAGGTGAGTGGGGTTAGAGGGGGTGAGAGTGTTGGTGCGTGTATTTGTGAGCAAGGGTTAGTGTCAGGGATAGGTTAGGTATAGGTGTTGTATGGTTGTGTGCAAGTGTGTGCATTTTAAGGTTAGCATCAGGGTTAGCTAATGGAATAGAGGTAGTGTTGTTAGTGTATGTTTGTGTGAGCAATGTAGTGGCATTGTTACAGGAAAGTTTTTATTACAGTAAGGTGTAGGGTTAGAGTGGAGAAGGGGTAGCATTAGAGTTAGGGTTATAGACAGGGTAGCGTTAAGGTTAGGGTTAGGGTTAAGGTTAGCACACATAATTAAGGTGGTGCCCCTTTCCCCAACCCTACACCTACATCTTACTGCAATAAAAACCTTCCCATAACACTGCTACTATTGATATGAATTTGAAGCTAGTGTTATGGACAGTTTTAATCTTAATATGAGGAGAGGAAATAGTTTTCCTTTCTCGATATTTTTTGGCTTGAGATTTCTTACATTCTGTATTATTTATATTTGGACTTTTTTTTTATATTTTGGGTTTGACATTACCAATAATTGATCATACACAATATAACCATACATGTATATATATATATATATATATATATATATATATATATATATATATATATATATATATATATACACACACACACACACACACACACACACACACACACACACACACACACACACACACACACACACACACACACATATGAGTGTATTATCCGTGGTTGATATATAGATAATTTTTTAGTTCTTTTTGGAAACTACTAGAGTGTTAGAGTGTATAATGCTGCTTAAGTTGACTGGGAGTTTATTCTAGTTATGAGATATTGAACATTTATATAATACTTTCCTGATAGTTTTATTGGGTTTGTATTTTTGAAGAAGGAGTTGGTCTGTGCTACGGAAAGGCTGAGTGGGGTATAGTAGGATACAAGATTTGCTAGGGATGGCCAGGCTGAGGGTTTGTTGAGTAGGAAGTGGGTTATTCGAAGTTGTGAGTGTTGAAGTTAATGGAGAATTCGAGCCACTGTAGTTTCTTGAGTGCTAAGCAGTGGTGAGAGGCATGTGGTAGGTTTGCAGCAAATTTTGCAATTTTTATGTATGTCTGTTCAAGTTTAGTAATTAAGGAAGGTTGAAGGCTTGTAAGGGTGGGGGCAGCATAAGGAAGGCTAAGAAGTAAATAAGCTTGAGCTAGGGAGTCTAGATTCATGAGTTATGACTTTTTTGTTTCTATAGAGTAGACCCAGTTTTTGGTTTGTTTGTTTTTATGATGGATTTGTGGACATGGTGGTTATGTTTTTATTGATCATCTACAATCATTCCAAATAGTTTTGTGTGGGCTTCAACATTAGTGATGGTTTTATTAAAATTTTATTTAAAGAGGAAATGGTAAAGGTGGGTTTGAGATGTGACAGTGATTTTGGGAGAAGATGAGAGTAGAATCATCAGTGTACTGAATAACAGAGGTATGGAGGTCACTGAGGAAAATGTTAAACAGAAGAGTTCCAAGGTTTGAGCCCTGGGAAACACTGTATGGATTTGTAGGAGGGAGGAGTAGGAGGAATGCCATCTGACATAGTGCATCCTATTTGAAAGATATCTGGAAAACAATTTAAGAGTGGAAGTTGAGAGATTAAGATTGGCTAACTTGGTTAAGAGTATGGAATGGGATACAGTCCAAGAATAGGCATTAGACATATTGATTATTATCAAGGGCTTCAGCAACTGTGTGAGTGAAAGATAAAAGAGCTGTAGTAGTACTATGGTTTGGATGGAAACCATGTTGGGTAGGTGTCAGAAGGTTGTTTAGGATAAGAAAATCAAGAAGCTGATTATAAATGCATTTTTACAAGATTTATGGGATAGGGGAGGGTATGGCTATTGGTCTAAAGTTAGATGGATCAGTGGACTTGCCTCCTTTGTGTAGAGGTGTTACATAGAACCAACATAAAACCTAATACCTAATCTAACCCTAACGAGAAACCAGAAACACTTGCACGTCCAAGTGCGCGCACACACACACACACACACACACACACACACACACACACACACACACACACACACACACACACACACACACACACACACACACACAATACTAAAGGTATCCACTTCCCTACCCTTACTCCTTCTATAGGGACAAACACTACCTAACAGATTGATCAGGGATTACCTCAACAATAACATACCTCCTTCCTTCTCTGTTATATGCCTCCCCATTCTTACAAATACCAACACCATGTATAAAGCTAAACTAGCTTGCTGCTACTACAAAACAGCTAAATTTGAAACCAACCAACATTACAAAACATGCCACTGCCTTGCATTAAATCAATTAAACTGGTTAAACTGGCTTGAACTCCCACACCAGTTGACATACTCACAAGTTTTCATTGCCCACAACCTATTGTACTCTCCAGACAAATGCCCAGCATTATAAAATACTCTACTGTACTATTCACCCACTAGAGACCTGCACTCTAGCAATGAACTTTTACTATGTATCAATAAGACGTTCAACACTACTGGAGACTGTCATTAACTGTCTTTCAGCTTTTCCCGGTTAGGGGTCGCCACAGCGGAACTCCGGTCCGCTAATGATTGGCAGTAGATTTTTACGTGCTGGCTTGCCGGGCCTAACGCACAACCTTCAACGAAGGAATGCCCATTCACGCATGTCGACACACAGAAGACGGTCTAACTGAGAATCGAACGTGCAACGTCTAACTGTGAGGCGACAACGCTACCGCAGCACCACTACTGGAGACTGTCATTATTGTGTCAAAACTCTGTAATGAAATCTCTACACAGTTAAAACAGATAGAAAACATAACTAAATAGTTTCAAAACTTTGCTTAAACAGCACCTATGCCAAAGATGGCTCTGTTCTTCCTGCTTACCTGGCCAGCTTTATTCAAATTATTTTCTTCAACTCCTACAACCACTTTGCGTACCCAATCTTTTTGCAGCTTGTTGCTCCTCCTCATGCTGCAGTTATTTCCTAAACTCTTACATTTTCCTCCTTCTCTCACATGCTGCCACTAACTACAATTCCTCCTCTGGCCGTTTATCTTCCTGCTATTTTCCATAACATCTCCTTTCATATCTCTCATAATTTTTAGCCTACATACTACTTGTCTGTCTGTAAATTATTACTAAACTCAAAATCATCCCAGTCTGACCTGTTCCCTGCAGCCATCATGCTTTGAATACATTAATTGTTACTGTATGTTATTTCTGTCTTCAGTAATTAATCAATTTATATTAATTTCTCTCTTGTTTTTTGTATTAAAATGCTATGTTCATGTAAGAAATATTTAAAAATCATGTAAATAAGCTCATGTTTTTACCCTGCAGTTATAAATGTACATCATGTGTAACTTAAATGTGCAGCTTTTCTCCCCAAGCCTCCACTGAAAATGGGTTTTAACCAGTTTGAGCTTTCCCGGTCAGCAAAGACAAATAAAATAATAATAAATAAAATAAAATAAAACACTTATGTTTAACAAAACAAAACACTGACTGATCTGACAACTAATGTTTCCTGATATTGACAAAGGAACATTTTAACTGAAAATGCTAGCATTATGCTTTGTCAACCAAGTTTCATTCAACAATGTATAATGCATCCATGCAGATATATTTACACATGCACACAAATGCACACACACACACACACACACACACACACACACACACACACACACACACACACACATATATATATATATATATATATATAGAGAGAGAGAGAGAGAGATTGCAGATTTTCTGCCTTTCTGCTAGTCTCTTTCTACTATATGTCCTCCACTTTCTCACAACATCCTTTCCACATACTATACGTTCTGTAATTTGTGCTGCTACCGTCATTTTTTTGTGTAAACAAATCAGACTTATTTTTCCCTTTTGTCCCTTCCTCAAAACCCTGGTCCCTAGCCCTGGGTATCTATTCCTGATTCATTTCCATTTGCTTATGCTTTCAATTTGCTACCAGTCTCCTAATGTATATATTGCTGTCTTCTCACACAGCACAATCTATGCTTCTAAAATTCCACACAATCATTTTGCCTTTGTATTCTAATTTTTACACTTTCTGAACAACAAGCAGTAAGATTATTATTGTCTGCTGACACCCTCATCTGGACATTCTTGATCTTCTCCAGCCTGGTTTGGAACAAATTTGAAATTTTGTCACTCCTCTTACCGTCTGCACCAGTTACTAAAATTCCTCATGGTTTCAGACATTATTTAACTCCCACTTTATTTTTTCGTCTCAGAGTCTGCTGGTGTGCTCCTGGAAGATTCAGGCTCTCCACCCCCCCCCCCCACTTCCTTTATTTGCTCCTCTAATCTGTCTGTATTTTGGAGACTGATACACTATTGCTCCACTAGTCATTCCCCTTCCTCTGCCTTCACATCCAGATGGCCTACCATAGGTTCTGACTCTGCTCACCTCATTGTGCAGTTTAATAGTCCTTGTCCTCTCGCGGTTTGCCTTCGATGTCCCCCTTTACGTAGACAGTTACGCCCCTCACATCTGTGCTATTCCAGAACAGCCTGTACCAAGGAATCAACATGCCCACTTCCTCGTGACATTATGGGTAACACTCATCCTTCCCTTCTGGCTCACTGCTTGCAGCTCCCCATCTCCCCCTTCAGACTCCTTGTACTACATTAATACTACCCAGTTACATACTGACTCCCTCTTGTTTGTTCCTATGTTATGTTTTAGTTCCTTTTTTCCTTAGTTTCTGTTCTTGTTTGACACTCCTCCTACCTTCCATCAGAACTGTAGCTGCAGCATCTAGTGCCCTTTGCAGTTCCCCAAGCTAAAAAACTCCTTCAATTTTAAGTTAAGTTGAGAAGAAAAAATAAAAAAAAGGTTCAAAAAAGCTCTTTGGTCTGAAAATGCGGGAAGCTAATTGCTGTGACCCCTGACAGTTTACCCCTGGGGGACCACCACCTTCGCCTTGGTGTAGTTATGGCTCTGTCTTCAGTCATAATTTAAACTTATGATTATTGTCATGTACCTTTCCAAGCATGCTCTGAGTACTACTGGCTTATAGGTATCTAGGTTTAAATGTTTATATGACATTAGAACCTGTTTTGAGATGAAAAGAATTAACTCATTAGATACATTTTGTATATTTTTATTTACTTATATATATTTTTAAATGGTATTTATTAATATTTGAGTTTAATATAGATGTGATGTTATATGAAGTATGATTGTTTTTTAAAAAACATTGCTGTCTAAAGTTATGTTCTATTACAATCAAAGCATGATGAAGCAAAGCTTGGAGTAAATATGCATTTGTCTGTGCTTGTTTTTCATTAAAGTTTGAGATCATTATGGTGTGTGGAGTTATGTTTTGTCTTGGGATTTATTTTTTGTGCTTAGCTTTCCACTTATCCTAATGTTCTCCAGTTGTTACTATAGATCTGATCACTTGCAATCCTCTGACCAGCTTCTTTCCCTAATCCTTTCCTCCTGTATATGCTGATTGCTGCTACATGTAATGAAACCTCTCTACTCACTTCACTGTCTTTTTGTTATCCAGTTCAATCATCTCCTCTAACAGGTCATCGGAGTCTACCTCTGACCCTTGGTGACTGCTAAGCCCTGAGAGTGGAATCTGTTCTTCCCTGTCTGCCAGTACACTGAAACTCATTGGTGACTTCACATTAACTCTCATCTCCTTTGTGACATGTCTTGTACCATTACATCTTCATAGGTTCACAGGTTCATAGGTTCATACTAGGCTATCTGCCCTAGAGCATTTACAAGCCTAGCCAGAGTGTGTTTGGCTTTCGCCACCCCTTGGAATGAGTTTACTGTGCCCTTTTTAAGGTTAGTTTCCTGTGCCTCTGTCTAGCAGTGACACAGAAGTGACCCCCGGGGTAAACCTACAATCTCCCATCCACTTGTCAAGATTCCTCTTGAAGAGAGTCAGTGAGGGGCTCTCCCTAACATGGACTGGGATTCTATTCCAGAATGAAGGGAGCCTCTTGGTTATGAATCTGTCCCTCCAGCATGTCCTATTTATTTCTGTGCTGAGGTTCAATTCTCTCGATCGCGTAGCTCTAAGTGATTTGGATTTTCTGAGGTGGAGCATGTCCATTAATTCCTGGTTGGACATGGCTTTGTACGTCAGGCATAGATCGCCTCTGAGTAGGCAGTATGCAACTGAGTAGAGCTGGAGTTTCTTTAGCCGAGCAGCATATGGCATCTGTTTGAGTCCCTTGATCCTCTTTGTGAGGTACTTTTGGGGTCTTTCTAGTTGCTGCAGGTGTCAGGTAAGGTACATCCCAAATGGGGCATTGTACTCAATTATGGGCCTGATGAGGGAAAAGTAAAGGGGCACAATGACCTCCCTTGATCTAGATGAGAATCCTTTCATGATAAGGTGGGCTATATAGAAGGTCTTTCTAACCACTTTGGCAATGTGATTGTCAAAGGAGAGGTTACTATCAACGTGGGTCCCTAGGTCCCTAATTACTTCTTGCGTACTTAATGGATTACCACCTATGTGGTAATTTGTGGGCACTTTGTTTTTCCCAAAGGGTATGACTACACACATTTTAGCATTTAGTTTAAGGCCATGGCTCTGGCACCAGTTATCCATTTCTATGAGACCTTTTTGGAGGATGCTTGTGTCAGCTGGAGAGTCAATTATGGTGCCCAGTTTGCAGTCATCTGCACACTTGGTCAGCCACAGTCCTCTCGTGTTAGCCTGTACCTCAGAAAAATATATACCGAATAAGAGAGGCCCCAGGACTGAGCCCTGTGGGATGCCACTTGTGACTGGTTTAGAGTCTGACATGGCTCCAGCAATTCTGACCATGTGGGTTCTGTCCTTCTATCTTAAACTTTCCACCTCCAGTTTCACCATTGTCTTGGCATCCTCACTGCTGGTGCGAGTTGCCTTCTAACCTGTGCTGCACCCAATCCCTTTCCCATCATTTGCAAACTCTTTTACAAGTTTCTGCACTGTTCTGTCCCTTTCACCCTATATCTCTCCCTTACGGCTAACTGCTTCTCTCTAACTACTTCACTCTTGCCGTCCTTATGGTGTTGGTTCCAGTATGGGGTCCTCTTGCTCTTTCTCCTTTATATGATATGTCATTGCTAGCTGCACCTGTTCCTACATCATGGATTACTTCTCCTTGTCCTCTGCTTTTGGGCTACATCTCATACTTTCTCCATTTATCTTATACTGTCCTACATCACTTACTTAAATTTCTCTGACAAATGTCTGCAGATGTCTTTCTGTCCTGTGGTTTATTACACTTATATATTTTTTTCCCATCCTGTCTCCTAGCTTTTAGATACATCTAGTAACAGGTTGTTCTTTCTTGCCTATTAGCTACCCACTATGACCTCTTATTCCTATATTCTCCCCTGAAGATACTCACTTTCTAGCAGACCCCACATCTCTGCCTTTACACTGTAAACCTGCCTAAGTTTAGCTGCTGCCCTGGATGCTTGGCACTACATCTATCTTTTCCCATTTGCTAAATTTTATTCACAGAGCTGGAGCTTTCCAAAGCACCTTCCTAGTTCTTTCTACCCCAGCCTCTAGCACTTTGAATTATAGCTTGCCAAGATCATTACTTTGAATCTATATAGTAAAAAACATTGAGATACAGGGCAATGCTCCTCTGTAGCCGCAAACTCAAAGTGCAGTAGGCTATCACCTTTTTGGGGACCTGTTTTAGAACTAAGTAACACACATATGCAACAGTGAGCCATTCCTTATTTCCTTTTCCTTGGTAACATTTTGTTTCACAGGTAATTGTGCAATAACCAATATGCTGTGTACTTGTACTTCACACAAATATTTTGGTTCCACAGCTTTTTGTAGCGATTTTAAACACTCTAGATTACCTAGTATGAAATCCTTGCCCCTTTTCAAGTTATTTCAGGTGGCTTAGTCAAAGCCTAGATAATGAAGGACAGAATCTGGCAATAGATTAGATCAGTGAGGTATAAAGTGGTACAATGATCTCTTATGGGAGATTACACATGACTTTCAGAATTAAATTGGCTTCAGAATATGCTTTCTGATCATGGAAGCTATACACTAACAAAAATTTTAATTGCAGTCCACCACTGTTCTTACATTTTTATAGTGTCATCTTTATGATTTGGCCATTAATGTAAACATAATGAATGTCCTTTTGCCTAGTCTTATTGTATGACATTAATTTAAATTAAATGTAGCAACCCTTCTTGGAATACTTTGACATCTTTTATTAAAGTAGTTTTGTCAGCCAGATTGCAGTAATTAGCATATCTAGTTATCCAAAGCACGTGGTCTTCTTTTTTATAGTAGAAAAATATTCCAAAAAGAAGTTGTTCCAGTATATAACCAAGGTGTTCCATAATAAGCAGAAACCTTTCCTGTATAGATACTAGTTGTTTTTTTTCCCTAGACTAGACTAAAAGTAGGATATTTCTATTCATCAGGACTTGGCTATGCTCAGCTTGAAAGAAGTACCCAGTATTGTCCTGGATTTTATGTTAAAGAAATAGATTAATTTCAGCAGCTGCAAAATCACACTCTGACCAAAAAACAAAGGTGGATCAAAGAGGATAAAGATGAAATTGGTTTTATCCAGAGTAATACTGTCTTTTAATCCTTGAAGAAATGATTGTAGTCCTCTGTCTATTTCCATTCAACTCCATTCTGAAGTAATGCTCCTAATGGATGAAATGCTGTCAAGATATTTACTATAATCTTCTGGGGATAGTTTACTAGTTCTTCTAAATATGACATGACTTGTGGTACATTATGAGGCCATGAAGCCTGTAACACAGCCTCTACCTTGTTGTATTGCATGGAGATCCATTCTGGTCAATTACATGCCCCAATATAAAATCTTACCTCTAAAAAATTCATATTTGTCTTTACTTGCACTAATCATCAATTCTTTTAGTCGGTCTAGGACGAGGGTTTTCATCACTTTCTGCATCCACCATTTTATACACATGCTGTTATTTATGAATATAGTAAAACCAATTATGATATCATACAAAAATCACTAGAGTCTATTGAGTAGACTGATACAACCATCTTTAGTGCAACTGATGTTTGTTAAACTACTGTGGCAAAACATTCTAAAGTATTATGTGGAATGTACAGTGACTGTTAAACATAAAGAAATAATATCTAGATTACTTTTTGGTAGAATTATGAATCAATTAAGTTTTAAAATTTAAATGTTTTATAAGATAAATAGAACTATTAACACAAATAAAAATATCCTACTGGTCACAACAAAGGGAGATTAAATACAATTAGTAAGGAAGTAAAAATACTACAAAGGAAATCAGTTTACAAAAAAGTTTGCTGAAAATAAATTGAATATAAAAGATGATTATAAATATGTTAACAGAAGCGCCAAACAACAACATTTCATCCAAACCATAAAGGTCTATACTAATATGATTCATGATGATAATATGATAGTGAATAAATCCACCGACAATTTTATCAACATTGGTGTTAATGAATATAAAGCAGACATTTTGGATCGACAGTATAATATTCCAACAGAAGTTACATGCCTATTTATAACAACATGATGAGTCAAACAATCACAAACATTTTAAATAATATCAACAATGACATCTATAGAACCTGCCAGTATTTTGGATATTTTGTTATATAAGGATAATTTTGGCCTACTTCTTAAGCAGATTTTTAATAATCTTCTCCAGGCTTACACTGGTCCAGGATCCTGAAAAATATCCATTGTAAAATCAAAGATGAGGTCAAAAACTAATATCCTATAAGCCTAACTTCAGTTTTAGGCAAATTTTTTGCTTAGTGCATTATTTCACCCTGAATGGAAAAGGTAACACTTTTGATTTAATAGATATTCATCATCACATATTTTATAAACATTAACTATCTTAGATAAAGTTTATGATCATATTTCAATGGCCTTTGATCTAGGTCTACCATTTGGTGTCATTTATTTACATTAGGCTGGATCCTTTGATGCCTTGCTGTGTTTATTCTTAAAGCTATTGGAAATGCTAATTTTAATCCATCTATTATTAAATGGATTAAGTCATGGTTGACTGGAAGATTTCAATCTGTGATAATACAAGGAACAAGTCCCAGATATTTACCAATTAAGATCGGTGCCCCTCAGGGGTTGGTCCTGGGACCTACCCCGTTTAATATTGTGTTTTCAACTATTTCACAAAATAAAATTCTATTGTTTTTTTTAAAATATACAGCTAATGGCAAAATAGGATTTTTAATTTCCAATGAAAAAGACTTTGTAACATTATTATTACTAGATATATAAAATAAATTGTATATCCAATCCCCTTGTTAACAATAACATTAAATACGGTAGAAAATTTTAAGGACCTTGGTATATTCCTGTTTATTAACTCTTCCTTTGGAAAACATGTTGACATGATATGTTGTTGAGCCATGAAACAATTTGGGCTTATGGTCAAAAACCTATCTTCTATAGAAACTGTGTGTCTGATAATTTTCTATAAGACTTACATCACATGAATTCTTGAACATAATAATGTTTCCTGCTGCTATAACACACAGCGACCTGGATTATTACACTCCATACAGAGGAAGAGTATTAAGAAAATATTACAAACCAGAGATGTGATGAACAAAATAGATGCAAATGACTAAATCTATACACCTTGAGGTATTGCTGTATAACAAACAAAGTGATAAGGGCATTTGAAATGATTCATGTTGAAACTCTACAAGTTATATTTAATACAGAACCATATATGCCCTGTTCAATGCTTAGAAATGATAATTTAAAACCACATAGGAAGGACTCTATTACATGTTTAAGGCAAAGCTTTTTAAATTCAAAATACATGAATTATGGAATAGGATTCTTGCTTGGATTAGGTTATCTCATAATTTACATGCATTTAAGTATAATCTTGATCACTGGGATGATGTCCAAGTATGTTGTTGTGTCTTTCGGCTTTTCCCGGTTAGCGGTTGCCACAGCGGAACTCCGGTCTGCTAATGATTGGCAGTTGATGTCCAAGTATATGATCCTGAAATAAGGGAATCAGTGTTATTTGCTGGTCTCTGACATTGTATTCATACTTGCGGAAGTTAGGTACATTTAAAACATGCTTTTTTTAAGTGACTTTTCTTTCTCCAAATTTGCAATTTTCAGCTAGTCTACACAGCTTTCCGTTTCATTCTAGAAAGCTTTAGTACCTTGCTGGATTCCTCTTATGAAACTTAATATGGTTTTTGCTATCAACAGTGTGGAAAAGAAATGCTTCTGTAAAGTGTCCGCAGTTTATTGAACAATTTTAGCTGGCTTAGTAGACGCTATCAAACTTGCATAACAGTTTAAAAGTTTTGTCACTTATCACATTTAGCTCTACTCTTTGAAAATATTTTTTTTCATTTTTCCCTGACATCGCCAAATGTATTTATACATACAGCATGCTCAAACATTTTAAAATATCTTCTAGAATCAGTCATTTTTACAGTTCAGTTTTCCCATGCCACACCAAAAACAGTAGTTAAATACTTTCTTGTAGCCCAGCCCAAATAACAGCAACCTTTTGCATCAACACACAAGCATACTGTGGCTGCTGTTAATGTAAATATTTACACAAGTTCTAGAAATGATGATGTTCATAGAGTAATATTCTCTGATGATGCCAGTAGAGTGGTAATTAATGCACGAATGTATTGGTGGAGTGATGATAAAATGCAAGCTAACAATGGACATAAAAAGGGTGTGATAAAATCTTTATTGTGTAAATATGTTACTACTCTTTCCTATGCCAACAAGCATTTATCACCATTCTACTCATGCTATCAATAACGTATCACCATTTTCCCTACGTCATCAAAAGTTTATCACCATCCTACTTGTGTCGTCAAACAGATCCTCCTCAAATTCAACACCAAAATCATCTCCCAAGAAGCAAAACACATTTAAATCTGAATGAAGTAATTAAAAGAAGAAAAACACCGTAAAATTCAGGAAACAACTAGACAAATGGACAATGTCATTATCAGTAAAAATGGACCTGATTCGAAATATCTGAACTATGACTAAACTAGCTAAATCTATAAATTATAGATCTAACAAAAAGTAACATATGACAAAAATGAACTGACTGTAATTAATAAACAGTTTAAAGTATCTAAGAATTAGAGTAGAAAACCAACTACAAGACACTCAATTCATTAGAAAGCTGCATAAACTACATAATGCCCTAGTCAGTAAACAGCATAAGCAATTACACAGTCCAGTGAAATCAACAGAAAGTTATAACTCAGACCTTATAAAATTAAAAAAATGGATAAAAGGAATATATATCTAATAAATTAAGTATGTTGTATTATAGAATTAGGAAGCCTAGTTTAGGTTTTGTGGCATTGCAACTTGTCTACAGTCTCATTTCCTGAAATTACACTGCAAGATATTTAATTTATTACACACCAGCCCTCCAAGTATTCAATATGTCTAGTAATTTAACTTAGACATGTGTTGTTGTAACATTCATATATCACCTTCTGAGTTCATATACATATTTTAGGTATCCACAGTCTATATGGCCTGCTTGTCCCCCACCCCCCACCAGGTGAGAGATGTCTCCATCTCATTTGTTTCTGTGGGATGACAGCCAGTCATGAGGCCATCATCCGGTCATTCATCAGAGCTGTTTGTGTTATAGACTGCTCACATTTCCTCATCTAGTGTAAGCCCATTAGAGTCAAAGGGGAATGAATGCAATGCAACTGTGATGCAATTGTCCACATCTCCATGTACTACTCAGCTAGTGAAGTGCTCTCATGACACAGTAAGAACATGAGATCCTGGTCTCATCCAATGGGTGAGCTATAGAGGTGCCCCCCCACCTGACTCTAGCAGCACCCAAGCCACTAATCAAACCTGGGATCTTTCTGTTGTGGTCAAGGCTCTACCCATGCCATAGAACCAGGGAATAAACTGCATTTTACTGTTGGGATAAATATATATAAAACATGACAAAGGGCTGTGATAAAAACACATATGTAAGATTTCATCTTGTTCTCTGCAAATAACACATTTATAACTTTTGATATTATATTCTACTTAATAATGCTGAAACTATTTATATATTCAAGAAATTTTAACAAAGAATAGCAACACTTTAACAAATGTTATGGTATGTAACAAGAAAAGCTAGTATGATATTTTTCAAGTGATTTGTTCTATGCCTGGTTTCATCATTTAAGTTATATGTTCCAGTCTGATTCAATGAATCCTTTGTTAAAACAGTCAGACAACTTTTCAGAGGCAATGAAAATTAAACAGTAGATGTTAGATGAGGTACAAACGTCCCCATTCATAAGGGTAAGGCAGTAACTATTTTTTCCTGTATGTCTGGGTTTCAGTGTTATTAATGGCTCATCATAAATGTTAACTTAAATGTAATAGAAGTTTAAAATGACTTGTTTAAAATTTTGAATATGTTCAAGAAGAGGCACTAATTGATTCCATGAAATTTTAAGTGAAAAGTGCATATTGATCACATTGAAAGAAATACTCATCAGCACTTTTACTATCCACTGTTTTCATGAAGGTTGTGCCCTTATCATAATTTCCAGCAATTTATGTTCTCTGCATTTAAGGAGTTTAGTAATTATATTTCACTTCTAAACGTAATCTGATGGTGCACCCATTCACTAATTGATTTATAAGTTCATTTTAAGTTAAACAGGCAGCGGTAATTAGGTTTCCACTATAATCTGTTCCAGAGAAATGTATTGCAGAGCTTGTGACGTTTATAGTCCTTGAGGAGGTATGGTGTATAGCTTACTCTGCATTGTCTTTAAGATAAAATCAGAATGAAACCTCCTACACATAGCTAGACATCTGTGTAGAAACCTATATTGTTACTATAAGCTGTAGTCACATACTATAACAAACTACTATAAGGCAATGGGTTTGGGCTGTAAAGCTCTCTGTTTTCTCCAGAGTTCTTGCAAAAAAATCCTCAATGTTTTGATAACATTTTCAGCAATATTCTAGTAGGTCTGCTCATGCTGTACCTAAGGGTTCAAGTATGTATGGTACTCATAATGGCAATGGAGGGGTATTTATACACAGTCCTGAATTCTTTATGCAAAATGCAACACACAAGACAACCAATGCCATAAAGACACCACATTCATTCACAAAAACACAATCCAGCACTCTTGTTTACAACAGCACTATCAGAACTGAGCACCCGAAATCCCTACCATCACCTACACACTCTAAAGTGCATCAAATATTCTTAAAAAATCAAAAAGCACATATCAATCACTTTTACTGTTCAAAACACCAACATTGATTGCTTTGTTGAGACCCAGATTTCATCGGCTTCCAGTCTCAGCTGCCATCTAACTTCTTTCATCTCCAAATCCCCTACATCCTCACCTCTGGGACTTGGCAGAACTCCTGAACTCCACATAGCACAACGACCTAATGCATTCCTCTCACACTAGGTCACTATAACAGTCACACAGCTAAAATAATGGGTGGAAAAACACCCAAAAGAGTGACAAATTTAAATATTGCTCATCTAAACCTAGGATGATGGAAGTCTGAAACTCGGATATGCACCCTCATTTCCCAATTTACCACTTAAGCACACCACAACATGAGGCACAACCCTGGATGCACTGCAAAACTCCGTACAGGTGAGAGGGATACTCCCTTACTCCATTCCTCCACCTCGACATCAACAGAACCATGGCAGCATGTTTCTTTGACAGCAAGTCAGAAACCAAACCTTATCCCCCAGCAACTATAGTCAAGAGTACCCCAACAGGCTACAGGAAGTGCTATGATGCACAGAATAACAATTGAGGAAACATCTGGACGCCATGAGAAAATTCCCGCCCCCAAAATAGGGATGGCCATTCAAAAACATTGCTCTTACAAACTCGGAAAGTCAATCGAATAACAGGTTTGCATTGCCATGAATCTACTGCATGGCCTATTCTCTAAGACCAAAAAAAAAAAAAAAAAAAAAAAAAGATGTTATGATAAAGGTTAGAAGTCTGAAATGGAAACATCTGACATTCAGTACCCTTGAGAGGTGTGCCTCAGCTGCATGCCTCCCCTGTAAGCCTGGGAAAAGCCACCAATAAAGCATGACCAATAAAGCACACCAACAAATGAACACCTCAAACCGAGCACTGGATCAGCCCACCAAGCACCATCCATCCAGGACCAAACAGCGAGTCATACACGTATATTGGTCTCCCCTCACACCTGGGTATCTCAAAGCTCACGAAATCAACACCTGCATTGCCCCCCCACTTTTTTTTTATGTATAATAAAATCTACAGAGAGGGGAAGAGCATGCTGTAACCATGCAAAAGCAACCCACAGGAAATGAAATCGAAGAGCAACTCACCAACATTACTACAGATGGCACAATAGGCTTATCCCCTGTTTCCCTGTTACACCCCCCACAGCTCTTAACCCCACCTCAGCCCCCATGTCAGTGCCATCCAGTCCCCAAACCCACACCCACTTAAAAGAGGATTACTCACCTCTCCCCTCCTACTAGTCACCCAAGGCCTACCTGATCACCAGCCTACCTCGGGTCGTCATGGACGTGATCCTGCACTTAGAAAGTTCACACCAACATGTGACTCCTACTTTCATTACAATTGACAAAATCCTCTAATCCCCTCCCTATTCTTACCTCATTTCCTCCTAACATCCTTCCCTCACATTTAACCCTATCCTACCCTTAGTCTTTTAATCCCTCCTATCCCATGTATCTAACACCACTGAAGATGTCCCAGGACAAAAGGGTCTGTTCCAAACCTCATTTCAGTAATTTTTTAATCTTTCATTTGGTAGATGTTTACCGATTTGCTATATTTCACCTTTATTGCATCCTTCAGATGAAGAGGTATTTCATTCAGTTTCTTCTTCTGCTTCTTCTTTTGTTTTCTCATAATCCCCTTTCATTATTTCTTGTATCTGCTCATGAATGACTTGTGATGTTTTTACTTAATGTTGCAAATATATTTGCTGATATTATAATGATGTGCAGAATAGGGTATAACAGTCTGAGGTTCCATTCCAAGAAGGAAGCTATGGACAGTGTGTATGTGATCTTGAAAACAAAATTACTGAAGTATTTATCAGATGAAGATGCTCTAACTCAGAATCAGGTCTGTATGTATAATACAGTGGTAAGGTTAAAACTTCATTTTTAAAAATGATACTGTTTAGATTGGTAACCAGCACAGAAGATGGTTATTTTATGTGTTTATTTATTTTGTCAAGTGGTATTTGTTAGTGTAGTAGTAAAGGTTGTGTCTGTTTTTGCAGAATTAGCTTCATTCTTTTCTAGATTACACTTGACTGACTTGCGTGCCTCTCAGCCTTTTAGTGGAAGAAATCTGGATAAAGCCAAAAATAATGGGGGGGGGGAATAATGGCCCAAAATCAGGGGCAGATTTTAAATATTGCTCCTACAAACTTAGATAGAATAACTGATTTTGCATTGACATGCATTTTTCTAAAGGATATGAAGTCTAAAACTCAGATGTTTATCATTATTTGGAAACTTCAATTCAAACGGTGTGCCAGAAAAACAGAAATTTCATGAGGAACAGACCAAAAATACGAGGTAAAAATCTTAACAGGTGAGAGATATGCTAGCTTGAGGTTTCTTAACCCATACCATTGCAGAAATGGCAATAACCATTAATTGAATATGGGGAGTATACTGGGACTTACTAATGATAACTCAGTGTGCTTTGCATGTAAATCCACTGGAGCCCTTAGCAGGTCCCAAACAAACATAACCCAGAATTCATTTGTGAGTTATCACTGTTACATTTTTAAGCAAACAAAAGAGTTTTAACTATTTTTCCTAAGAAACCATTTAGTATGCTTTAAAATGTTACCACATTACCTTTTTGGTTAAGTTTCTCTTTTCGCCACAACTGTTTTAAAACTACTGAGTTACTTTTACAGTGTCCTTCATGAAATTTGCCACATCAACAATTACAGTTTGTTTGCACTTCGCTGTTGGAAAAGTAGGAGGTGATGGACCTCACATTTATTGTTTTAAGTCTAGCTGTACATCTGATTCTTTAAGTATTGATACATTACTCTCATTACTCCATGGTCAAATGATTGGATGTGGTGAGTAAACTCACTTAGTAAGCCCTTTTTCAGCTACTCCTTACCAGTCAGTCTGGCAGTCAGTTAACCACTAATTATGTATTTATTTAGTTTGTTTTGTTCACCATTTAAACATTTTGTATAATAACATCCCAAAGACATGCAGTAGGTGGATTGGATACTCTAAATTGGCCGTAGGTGTGAGTGTGTGCATGTGTGTGCCTTCTGTGGAAGGTTGGGTGCCAGGCTGGCAACTCAACACTGTAAAACTCCACTGCCAATCATGAGTGGACAGATGATCCGCTGTGGTGACCCCTAACTGGGAAAAGCCGAAAGAAGAAGAAGAAGATATTACAAACATACCTGAAATACAATAGCTATGTATTTTTGTTTTCAGAAATGCAGTACACAAAACATAAAAACATCATACCTCTTTGTGGGTATATTATATGAGCAGTGCAAGAGATTTGTAGCATAGCAGACAGACTATAAACACTACCATGTTGACACAATATTGTGTTACCTATTCTTTACAGTACAAGAGGTGTATCACATAGCCTATAGACAGGTAACAGAAATCAGAAAGATGTGCCAGGTGGCAGGTCACTGTGAGAGTTGAAGGAGACCACATATTAATAGACAGTAAAAGCAGCAGAGAGGTGTGCATCTGACATTGACAACTACCAGAATCCATCTGGTAATGCAATGCACATATCCTGTTCTATCCTCTTTTTCCTATAAGTAGCAGGTAGATATGATATTGGCATTTCTAACCATAATTATGAATACCACAGTCTGATGCCCACTGATTTAAATGTTGTTAAAATAACTTCTTTGCAACCATATTCACTCCCTATTTAATTATTCTTGTCCATGGGTCATACATTTATATATATATATATATATATATATATATATATATATCTACTTGAGATTACAGAAATCTCAGTAGACTGATATACATATATGGATCCCTATCATAAGATTGAAATTTCAAAACTTTTTGAAACATTGAACATAAAAGAAAAAGAAAAACAAAACTTTTTTTTTTTACTTTTTTCATGTGGGGGGCTAAACCCCCTTCAAATTAAATTTACCAACTTTGAGATCACTCTACAGTGAGGAAAAGGGTAACTTTTCTGATCTGCACTGTACCGTGATCTTCATTCAAAACATTTAAAGTTTCAAAACTTTGATCATATGATCTCGGTCATATGAATTTTGAAGTTTTGAAACATTGATTATATGATAGGGATCTCTCTTGCTCTCTCTCTCTCTCTCTCTCTATATATATATATATATATATATATATATATATACAGTGGTGGCTGGGGCTACAAGAGACAGCTGATTGGGTGGGGCCAATGAGAAGGGGTGTGACCAACTAGAAAGGGGTGGAGCTATGCTCAAAACCATAACAACTAGAACTTTAATTAAATACCCTGTCCTGGGTGTCAAACCGTCACTATGAGAGTCCAATCAAGACAAAATTAAGTGTAGAAGAAAAAATATTTCAATGCATTGGCTACATGACAACTTACTTAATATCTAGATGGAAATACAAAGGTTGTGAGGCATGAAAAAATAAACTACTTTTTAAATACATTACTGGAATGCCAGTCAAAATCAAGTATAAAAAAACAAGCAGCACTCAACTCAAACCACTCCTTCTTGCACTGCAGTTCTAATTATAATTTATATTCAGCTTTATAAAATTACCAAGTAACATGCTGAAAGTAGCAATCTCTGTGATACCCTCACTTATAAAAATGTTTCTTATCCAAAAAAGACCTGCTGCCTGACAGCAACTATCTACTTGTTTCATGGGGAAGACATGATCAAAGTAAAAAATGAACAGCAAACAAGAAACAAGCCCAAGATAAATTGCTTAAAGGATTACTGCACAAGTTATGGACCACACATGATAGATTGGCATTCTCTTTAGTTTATGGGTAAAGCCTGCAAAGATGACTGCAAGTCTCCAACAAATGTAATGAGCTTCTGAAAATACTGTAATCCTGTCCTTTATTACAAATACTGCCGTATGCATTTCAATACCTAAGGCATATACGTTATCTAGTTGTGTAAATATTCTCTGCATGGCAACAACAAAAAGGCTTTCAATGTTGGTAATTTATAATAAACACTGTAATGTGCCTACTGCTTTATTTCTGCGATGATTTGGATTTCATTTGAAAGTTTTATTTTGCATTTTACAGCACAAACACTAATAGATATCTGCTAAACAAAGCACTGCAGTCTCACAATGAAAAGAGACTTAGCATTAAAACTTCTCTGCCCTTGAAACTCACATTCATTGAAATAGCATTGAAACCCACATTCAAAGAAAATACATTTTGCCAATGGCAGATAAAGATTAACTTTGGGCTATTTTCAAATCATAGGCCCCTTGAACAGGAAACATACACGTGCTCTTTGATACACCTTCCTGACTGTATTAAATTATATTCCTTGTACAATACAGTACAGTGGTTAGAGGGCATTTTATATTTATTGTTTTGAATATTTTTCCAGTAAACAATGAAACAAATGCATGCACCAATAATGGCAAAACTGCCCAATTCAAAACATTTCCATCATAAAAGTCTACTCAGACTTCTGCAGTCCATCAATATCAGTAAATATGCACAATCTCTGAAGAAGTAAAAGACATCTAAATAATTCCACATTAAAGAAATCTGTAACTAATGAAGAGGTTGCTGCTAACAAACAACTTTATATGCCATTGTTTCATCTACAAATAAAGTGCCTATTGCCCTTGAGGAATAAATTGCCTATGTTGCATTAAAAAATGATAAGCTAGTAACATTGCAATAGGGAATGGATGGCAAACTGACAACAGGTTCATAGTTACTAGGTATCTTTGCCAAAAAGGACTGCAGCATCCACCCCCTTTACAACACAGTACAGTATCAGTAATGCATCTACCTCCTGTGGGAGTAGAACCCACAGCCTTGTGCATCAAAAGCAAGTACACTACCTGCTGTGCTATTAGCAATGCAAGCAGACTCAGCATAAGTAGCACTAAGCTTTTGTTCCCCTGCAGCTCTCAGCTCCTTGCAAAATCTACTCAACACTCAGCTGTATCAACTTTGCAGCACAAGAAATCTGGAAAAAGCCAAAATTTATTGGGGGGGTGGGACAAAAGCCCAAAACCAGGGACACATGTTAAACATTGCTTGTATAATGTTGGAAAGTTGCTAGAATAAAATGCTGTGTTACCACCATACATTTTACTGCCAAGTCTTGAACCCAGGGGACCCTGTGCAAAACAGTCAGAGCAACATACCACTCTGCCAAATCAGCTGTTTTGTGAAAGAGAGGAAGACTGAACCTTAAATGGCTACCATTTAGTGAATTCAGTTCTCATCATAGCTGTCAACCTCTTAATACAAAACACCTGAACAAAGCCAATAATGGGGGAATACAGCCCCCAAAGATATTCAGTGAATTCAGTTCTCAGCATAGCTCTCAACCTCTTAGCAAAAAACATGTGGACAAAGCCAGTAATGGGGGAATACAGCCCCCAAACATATTCAGTGAATTCAGTTCTCACCATAGTTCTCAACCTTAGCACATAAAACCTGGACAAAGCCAATAATGGGGGAATACAGTCCTAAAAATAGGTACAAATTTCAAATATCCATGTTATAAACTTAGAAAATTGCTAGAATAAAAGGTTTTGTGTTACCATGTACTTTCTGAAGAATATGAAGTCTGAAATTCAAATGCCTGTTATTTTTCTTTATTTAACATTTGTTAACCAGCAAAGTCTGACTTGGAGCAAATGTCAATTTTCAGCAGTGGCCCAGGGAGAAACACTCCAGACACATGTCTTTGTAAGATGGGAAGATATGCAGACTCCACACAGAGGGCACCCCAGCCAAGAATCAAACCAGAGAACCTGTAGCTATCAAGCAACAATGCTACCATTGCACCACTGCACTACTAACTTTGCAAGGAAAAACAAACATACAGAAACCACAGATTTTATGAGGGACAGAACAAATATGAGGCAAAAATCTGCAACTTTTTTCACAAATGGTGGTGGGTAGGAAATTCAGGCCCTTGCCACCTGCACCTAGGGTACAGGGTTCAAGCCTGAGATATTCTCTACCCAGCACCATGTGTTCCCCCTAGCGCCCAGTTGCACACACACACACACACACACACACACACACACACACACACACACACACACACACACACACACACACACACACACACACACACACACACACACACACACACACACACAGGATCCCAGTTCTTGTCCCACACATGACTAGGGCTCTACAAGCAAGAAACATATTAAATGACAAAGTTACAGGATTATAAACCTAAAGTTTACTTACAAGAGAGACTTCTGCCATAATGTAGCTCTAGAGAATCCAAAGTTTGAGCAAAAGAGGAAAGAAATACTATACTAATTGTAGATGGCCCTCTGAAATATTAAATGATGCCCTTAAGCCTGACTCAACTGGTACACCTTACTTCAAGGGAACCTATGCAATGAAAAGGGCACAGTGTTGATATGCTATTTGCTTTGACATGTCTTTAATACACAATAGTGTGTTCCCTAAGCAATGCTGTTTATAAGCTGGTAAGTAGACATTTTTTTTACACAAACCTGGACATTTTCACACACGTGATGCTCCAGGAGATATTCTACAGTCCACATTCCTTACTGTTCGCTCACTACCCATCAAAAGGAGTAAAACAATCTCCCAGTCTCACAATCCCATACTCCTGTATGACCTGGATCACTGACAGCAAAGAGAGCAACTTGTCTTTCTAGCTATGAGTTGGGTTTGTTCCATATTTTCTTAAATTCCCTCAACATGTATGAAAAAAACCCATCACTATATGCTGTGAAGGCAAGGCATTATCATAGAATGTTTAGCTGATCAGTAACTATTTTAAAACTTTACTTGGCTGGTAGTAAAAATATTTACATTTTCTAGTATCATGCCTAGTGACATTTAGTGTATTACTGGTATGTATCTCAGACAGGGATGGTAGAATTATATTATTTTCAGTTGGGAAATGGCTCTTAAAAAGAAAAATAGTACAACTTTTAGTTATTATATTGTATAACTTCGATGCTAGATAGATCTAATTACAAACAAGGCAGACACAGTCTTCTACTCTGGACTGTGACCATATATGGTCATCTAAATGCAGTCAGTATAATGGCAGCTACACTTTGTGATCATATCAGCAAGTCGCATACAAAATCTGATAATGAAACAAAGTTCCTCTTTATTTCCCACAAGCACTCACTTTTCAGGCTTCCTTAGATAGATATAAAATGCATCATGTGTGTAAATTTAATAAAAAAATTAACTGCTGACTAGACAATTAAATGCATGTTAAAAATACAGGGCAAAGAGCTACATACACTGCAGTAATTATAGAGCAATGTCTTCTTAAATGTCAATAGCAGATTATTAGAAGACCAAATCTTCAGAAAAAAACACACATTGAAAGAACATGGTCATCAACAAGACTGCTAATCAACATAGCATACCTCCAAACACATGAGTGCACACAAATACACACCCCCCAAACACAAATAATCCCACACACCATGCAAAACTCAACAGCATTTCACAAGCACCGGTTTTGATCAACGGTCACCTATCACACAGTCTGCACCAAACATACACACATTCACTACAACTATCTTGCAAGCATTCAGTCCAACACACTAAAAACAAGCAATACTACTCTGTCAAGTACACACTGTAAGCCATGCCCCCCCCACACACCCCTTTTCTGATCATTCAGCCCAAGAAAAAAAACACAAAACATTATACACTCAACAGTTACTCACAGTCACAAAACATAAAGACCTGCATAAAATCATACAGCCAACTAAACATTCACAACACTACCAATACCCATAAACATACACACAGACACAGAGTAAATGCTTTCAACAACTTACAATAAGTAATAAAACCCACACAACAATACACTTTTGAACACTCATTCTCACCCATGCCAAACTTGAATATAAAACATTTAACCACACACACACACACACACACACACACACACACACACACACACACACACACACACACACTCACACACACCCTACCTGAAGGTCCCATAGCGGCTAAAACACAGTCTCCTCGGTTACGGAGTGGCTAAAAAGCAATTAGTTCCAGTAAAAGCAGCCTCCTCAGCCTGCGCAACCTAATGGCTGGTTTCCAGTTTTCCTGGCTGGCTGGTTTAGCTAACGGCTGGTTTCCGGTTCTCCTGGCTGGCTGGTTTTCCCCACGTGAGTAGGCTGGAGGCTCCAGCCTGCAGACGATGCAGTCCGGTGTCCTTCTGTTCTATGCGGTCATCACCACACAGACTTCTGGTCTGTAGGTCAGAGATGCCTTTCTCCCTTATCCGGACTGCCTGACACAGCAGTCTGGAGTTCTGTGAGTACCAGGAACTCCAAGCACGCATGCATGGAGTTCCGGGACTCGCAATTTTGGTTTTGTTTTATTTTCTTCTTTCTTTCTACAGGTGGGGGGGGCTTCAGCCCTGCAGTCCTATAGCAGGAGTCACCCCTGTATATATATATACATATATATATATATATATATATATATATATATATATATATATATATATATATATATGGGTCTACCTGACATTGTCAACACTCCAGAATGCCGACAACCATATGGCCAACACCATATGATCGACATTCGGAATGCCGACAATGCAGAACCGGCATCTCACTATAGTGCAGAATGGAAAGATTTCCATTCTTACACTGTAGTGCGATCTCAGAGTTGGTATATTAAAGTTACAGGGGGTGTGGGGGGCAGAGCCCCCCACAAAGGGTGCAGGGCGGCAGAGCCCCCCTGCTAGCAGTTGAAAGGGAATTTTATGTTCATTTTTACTGACTTTATTCAGTTGTCGAGATTTAGGTTATCGGTGTTGTGGTGTCGACCATATAGTTGTCGGTGTTTTCTGCTTTTGGTCTTTTCAGGTAGATCCATATCTATATATATATATATATATATATATATATATATATATATATATATATATATATATATATACATGGATCTACTTTACAAGCTTGAAGTTTCAAAATTTGAACTGCAAGTGATTGAGACCATAAGATCAAAGGTTTGAAACTTCAAAATTGTAATAAATAAATAAATAAATGTTTACCTTTTGCCCTGCACCCCTCACACCCCCTGCTAAATAAATATACCAACTCTGAGATCTTTCTAAAGTGAGGAAAATGGTAAATTTCCTGTTCTGTGCTGTACGGCGATCTCCATTCAAAATGTTTGAAGTTTCAAAATGTTGATCTTATGGTCTCAACCATTTGCAGTTCAAAGTTTTGAAACTTCAAGCTTGTGAAGGGAATTCATATACATGTATATATATATATATATATATATATATATATATATATATATATATATATATATATCTATATATCTATATATATATATATATATATATATATATATATATATATATATATATATATATATATATATATACATATAATATATATATATATATATATATATATATATATATATATATATATATATATATATATACACATAGGCCTATGTCAGAAGAACAAGTTTTCAGAAACTCAAAATTCATATGACCGAAAACATATGATCAAGTTTCCAAAAACTCGAACTTCAAAAAAAAAAAAAATGCAAAAAACACAAAAATCTACCTTTTTTATATTTTTGCATGTGGCAAGCCCCACTGCACCCACCATGTGGAGGGCTGCACTCCCCACATCCCCTGCATAGTATATATACTAACTCAAAGATCACACTACAGTGGGGAAAAGGTTAAATTTCATGATTGGCATTGTAGAGCAATCTCCATTCAAAAGCTTCAGGTTTCAAAAACTCAGTCATATGGTGTCATGAAAATTCAGTCATAACAGGGGGCCGTGGCCAAGATGGCTAACTGAGAGCAGCAACTGGTGAAAGGTCTGTGGCTGAAAACTTTTCTCTGACAGAAAATATAGTCAACAAAATTAAATATCCACATCCCAACTTCATCCCCATTAAGAAAACCACAGTAAAAAATTATTCCAAAGCCAACTTCATGCTTCTTAAGACAGAAGTAGTGAACTTCATGATACCCATGCAGATGGACAATACAGTTACAACTGCTGAATCCTACACAAATGCACTCTATAAGCACTTACATGAGTGCATGGATCATGTTATCCCAAACAGAACCAAGACGCTATCCTCCAAAAAAAGGAAGCCAATCTGGTGGTCCCCTGCCATATACAAACTGTACAACAGAAGGAAGAAACTGTTGGAAAAGAGAGTAAAATCCCATGAGAGGAGGAGCTCCCTGGTCAGCCTCAGTAAGAAGCTGAGATCCCTTATAAGATCCTCCATAGCTAGCTACGAAAATAAAATCACCACTAATTCCAAGGACAACCACAAAGCATTCTATAGCTATATCAAGAATCTCAATGGCAACACCCAGACCTGCTCTGAGTTACAGCACAAAGGCATGTAAATTACAGAACCAACTGATATTGCCAACATCCTGCCAGATAGCTTCAGTGCTAACATTACCTCTCCTCACCCCCTAAAGGGCCCATATCTATATAGGAAGAATGCAGAGTCCCTGTAATCACAACTACACAGGTGAAAGCTGCACTCTCTAAAGCCAAAAACACAGCATCCATGGGACCGGACAACATCCCAGGCTGCGTTTTACATGAACTTCAGAATGAACTGGCTCCCCACTTAAGCACCATGTTCAATAATAGTCTTGCATCAGGCTTTGTGCCCACTGATTGGCATACAGCAACAGTTATCCCACTCCACAAAGGGGGAGCCATCACTGATCTCGGGAACTATAGACCTATTAGCCTGACGAGCCTGGTCTGCAAAGCCATGGAACGTATCATCATGGAACTCATAAACAAAGACATTGGTAACCTCCAAACTCTGGATCCTACCCAGTTCAGGTTTGTGAAAGGCAGATCATGCCTCCTGAACCTGATCGACTTCTTTGAGGCAGTCACCAAAGCCGTAGATGTGGGTAAGGTGGTTCACACAGCCTATCTTGACTTCACCAAGGCTTTCGACACCATCCCCCATTCTGGAATTATAGCTAAACTCAATAAACTAGGCATAAATCCCTACATCACAAGATGGGTTGCCAACTGGCTCACTGACAGAACCCACACTGTAAAAGTTGCAGACTCCAAATCTGACCTCAAACCAGTGACAAGTGGAGTACCACAGGGTTCAGTCCTGGGACCGCTCCTGTTTGGTATCTACTTCTCTGAAGTACAGGCTAACACAGAAGGCCTCTGGCTAATGAAGTTCACAGATGACTGCAAACTAGGAGCCATAGACAAGTCCCCAAATGATGTGAACATCCTACAGAAGGGCCTCTCTGAGACAGATGCCTGGTGTCAGAGCCATGGCCTCAAGCTCAATGCCAAAAAGTGCAGTGTCATCCCCTTTGGTAAAAACTCTGTACCCATGAACTACCACATAGGCAGAAATCTACTTAACACCGAATGCTTAAGAGACCTTGGGACCCAGGTGGACAGTAGTCTCTCCTTTGATACTCACATCACCACAGTAGTCAGGACGTCCTTCTACGTGGCACACCTCATCATAAAAGGGTTCTCATCCAGGATAAAAGAGGTCATTGTTCCCCTCTACTCGACACTCATTAGACCCATTATAGAGTACAATGCACCTTTTGGAATGTACCTCACAAGACATCTGCAGCAGCTGGAAAGGCCACAGAAGTACCTCACAAAGAGGATTACTGGACTCAAACAAATGCCCTACACTGACTGCCTTAAAAAACTCCAGCTTTACTCCTTGGCATATCGCCTACTCAGAGGTGATCTCTGCCTAACATATAAAGCTATGTCAAACCCAGAGCTGTTGGACTTGCTACACCTAAAGAAATCCCAATCCCTCTGAGCTACATGCTCTAGGGACCTAAACCTTGTCACCACAATAAACAGGACATACTGGAGGGATAGATTCCTATCCCAGAGACTTCCCATACTCTGGAACAGGCTACCCATCTATGTCAAGCAAAGTTCTTCATTAGCACTCTTCAAGAAAAATCTTGATGAGTGGATGGGAAATAGGAAATACACCCCGGGGATCACTTCTGTGTCTCTGCTCGACAGTGGCATAGGAAAATAACTTTCTTGGGTAGCGTAAGCCAGGGGACCTTGTTGGCTAGGCTTACGTAGGCCCTTGGGCCAATAGCCTAGTACCTACCTATGAACCTATGAACCTATAAAATCTGGAAATACTTGTTAGTTAATTTTATTCACTAATAATCAGAGAAAAGATTTATAGTTTCAAGTTCTTCTTAAGTTTTAATTTTTTCTGTCAGAATTTCAACTACTTGGTTAAGAGAGAAGAAACTTCAACACGAACCACTTAAGAAATGGTACTCAGGACTCTTGTGTTAAAAAAGACATCCAGACACTAATATCTAGTAGCAAGATGTATTAGTTAAAATGGAGAAACTGAATACCAAAATAAAAAGTTTCAAAGAAGAGACCAGAAAGAAGATGGAACATTTAAATTTTTTATGAAACAACAAACCACACAAATCAGTACTATACTATAGAAGAAGCTTTAAATGATCATGGAGGGAGAATAACTGAAGATGAGTCTCAGACTGAATTTCTTTTAAAACAAAATAACTGGCTCACAGATAAAGTTTATGATTTAGAAAATAGACTGAGATGAAATAACATTAGAATTTTTGGTACAACTGAAAAGTATGAAGGAGACAATATAATAACCTTCTTAACAACCTGGCTACATAAAACATTGAATCTAACTGAAACTGTTCTTTTGGAATTGAAGGGTCACATAGATCCCTGAAAGTACCTTCAAAAAAGGAAAACTCACCACCACATTCAATTATAGTTAACTTTATGTCTAGTTTAGAAAAGACCAAATGTTAAAAACAGCACGGTCAAGCCCACCTATTAAAATAGATGAACATGTAGTGACATTTGATAATGATTATTCCAGTAAACTAATGAGTAAAAGAAAATCCTGCTTGCCACTAATAAAGGAACATAAAAAGAAGAATATTACAGCCATTTTTGGTGTTTTCTGTAAAGATCAAATTATTTATTTCTGAAGGAACTAAAATATTTAACACACTGGAGGATGTATCCGCTTTTATCAGTAAAAGTAAAACCCTTAATAATACTGACGACTTGGATTGGAACAGTATATCCCCTAAGAGACAGAGTGAACTGAATTCCTGAAAAACTGCTTCTAAAATTAAAAAAGCTTATGAACTAATGACTTTTATTCTCTGACTACAGGACTTTTATTTTCTGAAACAATGAATTTACCCTTTAAGTAAAATATTTGTATTGGACTTTAAGCTTCAAAACGTGTAAGTGTTTATTCACATTTTAAATTAATCTTTTTTACAATAAGGAATATAAATGGTTAGTGTTACTGTAATATTTACAATGAAAAACAATACATTTAATTTAACTAAACTTATAAATGTATTTATAAATGTTAAACAAATCATAGAATCATAGGAGTTTACTAAGCTATCAACCTTGGAGGTCATGTCAAGCCTAGCCGATTCATCCCAATGATATGCTAGTCAATAGCCAGGATTGCATTTAGTAAAGACTGCCCACATCCAGAAGGGTTGTGAGTGCTATCCCTGGTAAGAATTTACAGTGACCCATCCACATGCCCATGTTCCTCTTGAACAGTGTCATAGATGTGCTGTATTTCACATGAATGGAAGCTTATTCTAAAGATGCGGGAGTCACTGGGAGACAAATCTGTCCCTCCAGTATGTCCTATTTAAATTGCAGTTCATATTTAGGTCTCTGGAATGGGTAGCTCTAGTCCTGTTTAATTTATGGAGATGCAGCAAGTTCATTAGGTCTGAGATTACTCTGTAAGCCAGGCATAAGTCTCCACTAAGAAGTCTATATGATACAGAGTGTAGTGACAGAGACTTTACTCAGTCTGTGTATGGCACATGCTGGAGTCAACTGATCTTCTTTGTTAGAAACCTCTGAGGTCTCTCCAGTTGCTGCAGGTGCTTTGTATGGTACATGCCAAACACGGTGTTATATTCAATTACTGGTTGGGTTAATGTTGAGTATAGAGGGGCTATAACCTCCTTTCCTCTCAAGGTGATTCCTTTACTAATTAAGTGTGCTACATAGAAAGCCTTCCTTACTACTGTAGACTCATGGTGGTCAAAGTTAAGCTTGCAGTCTACTTGTGATCCAGATCCCTTACCACTTCATGGGTACGTAGGGTATTGTTAATTTGATAGTGTGAAGGGACATTGTTTTTGCTGAAGGGAATAATTATGCATTTCTTTGCATTTAGTTTGAGACCATGACTAAGATACCAGTCATTGGTCTGCATAAGCCCCTCCTGGAGTATACTGACATCAATTGGGGATTCAATAATTGCACCCAGTTTGCAGTCGTCCACATACTTGGTAAGCCACAACCCCTTAGTTTTGGCTTGAACTTCTGAGAAGTATATACCAAACAGTAGGGGGCTCAGTACTAATCCCTGCAGCACCCTGCTAATGACAGGTCTGCTCGTTAATGTAGAGTCACCCACTTTGATACTATGTGTATGGTTTCTGAGCCAGTTGGCAGCCCATCTTACAACAAAGGGGTTTACATTCAGTTTGCTAAGTTTATTGGTAATGCCTGAGTGTGGAATTTTGTTGAGGGTTTTTGCCAAGTCAAGGTAGGCTGTGTGCACAGATTTGCGCCCATCAATGGCCTTGCTCACATTTTCAAAGAAAATACTTCCTGAATGAGAAGATCATTAAATTATAAGCAATAGAATTGCTAATTCTAAGGCTGTATAAGTTAAGAATTTTATTTTATTTTGTTTAACTTTGCTTAGTATGTACATTACTGCATTAACTGAATGTCAGATCTATTAAATATGCTAATTAGAAGTGTTAAATTGCTGGTGATTTTGTTTTATTTGTTCCTGTGTAACACATTCCTTTCATGGGTTGTTGATGAAGCCACACTTAAAAAATTATTGAGAATAAAAGAATGTTCCATTTGAGGCAGAATGCTGGATTTTTCCTTGCCTTACTTCCTGCCTTGAGTTGTTCTGAAGAAAGTCTAGATCCAAGTTCATCACTGATGTCTATGAAAACAGACAGGAACTTTCTTTTTCCTTTCTTCTTTTTTCAAGCATATATGTGAGAAATCTTCTCAGAATAACATATTTTTTTCTTTTCTTAGAAGTGAAGAACTGGTAAAACAAAAGCTATAGCATTTTTTTATATTGAACTGCTGCTGACATATAATCTGCTTACATTTTGCTGAATGTTAATGCCTTATGCTATAGTGTTATTAACTCTAACTGTATATATTAATAGAAATAAATAAAGTTAGATGTTTGCTACTGATTAGAACAGTTTAAAAGAATTAAGAAGAAAAAGAAACAGTAGAAATAAGCAGCTACGGTGTGCTGTGAGTTGTCATTTTCGCATGCTGTAATCAAATTCTAATGTCAGGATGTGAAGCTTAGTTCACAACAGCAGTTCATAATGGCTAAAACACATATTCAAATTAAACACGCAGGAATTCTTGTATATATATATGTATATATATATATATATATATATATATATATATATATATATATATATATATATATATATATATATATATATATACACATTGTCAATATTGCTTGTAATAATAGAATTAATAAGAAGAGTAAACATCTTATGAATAATATGCATACACATAAGGAATTAAATGTGTATATCATTTAGCATGATGAATATATGTGTGCATTGATTTTCCTTTTGTATAATATTTTAGTATGATAAGATTACCTGTCACCTATAAGTTCCCATTTTGTTCTGCTTATTTAGAGGTTTAGTTATAAAAATGTTGAATGAGTGAATAATTTAGGAATATTTAATGGATAATTTATACTACTATTACATAAATAGGTGCATAACACTATTTGTTGGATTATTTAATAGTTGTGATTAACAGAAGAGGATTATTAAACTTTTATGTACTAATGTGGGTAATAGTTTTAATTGGCAAAATATATAAGTAAATTAATAGTCTCCTATTATTTTTAATTTATATATAATATTATATTATATTAATTATTTGTAAATATTGGTAACTTTTGAATTGATTTTTAATGAATTTTTAGGTATTGGTAGGTGGAGAGATAGTATAGTAGTTTGTCTATTTGATAGGCAAACTTGGAACTTTGGTATCCGTGGTAGGTTGTGTTTTACTAGTAATATGTACAGTTACAGTTGTAGACCTGTTTTTATTAAATAGTTTTAGCAGTATAGTTTGTAGACAGGAAACATTCAAAAAATGTGGAATGTGAGATAGTGTTGGAGGAAGGCATTAGAGTCTTATATATGACTAAATTAATATGGTGGATAAATGTGTCATGTTATCTTTTAAAATAAATCTTTTTAAATGCACAGTATGGACAGTTTTAACCTATTATCTGTTAATATAAATAGATTAAGTAATGGCAACAAAAGGAAATCTTTAAGGAGATATCTAAAATTATATAGAGGCGACATTATATTCTTGCAAGAGACTCACTTGATAGATAAAGATATACAATATTTAAATAACTTAGGTTATGAAATGTTATCATCTACTTATTTTAAGAAAAAGATGAGAGGAATAGCTATACTTTGGAGAAAATCTATTGTAATGCCTAAGGTCATGGAATCCATTAATGATCTAAAAGTCATGTATAATTTGTAATAATTAAATATAATGATAAATTTTGTACACTAGCTATGTTACTGTATCCCTGGCATACCTCTCATCTGTACAGAGTTTTGCAGAATGTCCAGATTTTTGCCTCATATTTTTGGCCATTTTTTTTAATTGTGGTTTTCTAGCAAACCACTGGCAAGTCAGTGAAGATTTAAGTCAAAAAATAAAGATAGGCTTTTGAGTTTCAGACTTCATACCCTTCAGAAAATTCATGCTAATGCAAAACCTGTTGTTCTATCTACTTTCTAGGTTTGTCCTATTTTTTGGCCTTTGTTCCCCCATTACTTATGGTTTTGTCCAGATTTCTTTCTCTAGGAGTTTGAGAGGTATAATCACTGGAATAAATGCAAGAGTGGCTAAAAATCACTTAAACATATTACAAAGTCATTGGAAAGGTAGTTTAATTCTAGCAGGGGATTTAAATTACGTATGTAGTATAGAAGATACAAGTGAACAGAAGAAAGCTAAAATGTTGGTATCAGCTAATGCACTAACCAGATGGATTAGTAATAATAATTTAGTTGATTTAATAGTAAAAGAAGAAGATAAGTCATTGCTCTTCACTCATTATTCTTATGCACATGGGATGCAAACTAGCATTGGCAGGATTTATGCTTCTACAGATTTACTTAGTAAAGTGCATCACTCTAAAATTATTTCTTGTCCTTTATCTGATCATAATGCACTAAGTATTAATATATTAAGGGCTATAATGAAATTTTAGATTCTTTATTGAACCCCATTATGTATGATGAAATTAAAAGAACATAAGAGTTATCTTAAGGAACTAATCAAGAATTTTTTTTTATCTTGGAATGATAATGGTCAGGTTAGTAAAGTCATACTATGGGACTCCTTAAAAATGCATGTTAAAGATAATATGGAAAGATGGGCTCGTAATAAAATGAAAGAGTGAGAGAAAGAGTTGTTAGAAATACAACTTGAAATACACAAAGTGAGGTCTGAACAACAAAGAAATTAGACAATACTGAAGTTATTAAAAATGTAATGACAAACTATCAAACAGTTTAACACATAAAGTGGAGATAGCTTTACAAAAATAAAATTGCACAGTTATGGGATAACTTTAAAAAAATCTACAAAAATTAGGTAATAGAAGTAAGATGTTAAGCAAAAGACACAAATCAATAATATCTGAAATCCTCACACTAATAACCTTATTTCAGACAGAGAGGAAATGTTTAATATTTTTAAAAAATTCCATGAGGACCTTAATAAATATAAAATAATAACGCCAATGATTACAAAATTGACAAGTATTTAAAGAAAAATGTTGCTAATTAACTTAATGACCAATAGATATCTATGTTGAATAAGCCTATTACCCTAATAGAAGTTAAAGAAGCTTTAAAAAATTGAAAAATGATACAGCTCCAGGATTAGATGGTTTAAGTATGGCATTATATAATCTGTCTCTATTAAATATTTTAGAATTACTGAATGACATTTTCAGGATAATTCAGAGAGACAAAATAATTTCTCCCTCATAGAAAATTTCTGTCATCTCAACTATACGTAAACAGGGAGAGAATAATAATTTAGTCTCCTCAGATAGATTTATTTCATTATTAAATGTTTACTGTAAATATTTACTTTCATCTTCACTACAAGATTAAGAGATATAGTAGATAAATTAATTAATAAAGATCAAACTGAATTTATAGTCAATAAATAAAAGTATGATAATATGACATGAGTAGTAACTATCTAAGATTTGGGAAAAGGAATGAACAATAAATTGGCTCTAATTAGCTTAGATATTGAGAGAGCTTTTGATTCTGTAGATAGGAACTACTTGTTCAAAAACCTTAGAAGCATTTCCATTTCCAGAACAATATATTGGAATATTAAAAACCCTATAGAGAGACTCCAAAGCATATGCTAAAATTGGATCTTGCATTTCTCAGTGATTCACTGTAAAGAAAGGCACAATGCAAGAGTGTCCTTTGTCCCCTCTACTATTTGAATTAGTTATCAAACCCTTAGCTACTAATGTAAGAAGTAATGAAAAAAATGATGGGTTCACAATTAACAAGGACTGTTAATCTAAAATGCAGCTTTTTTGTAGATGATATTTTGCTAAATATATGAAATCTGAATTATTCTATTGAAGAAATAGATGAAGAAATTGAAAAGTTTCAAGAAGTGTCACTGCTGAAATTTAATAATAACAAAACTGAAACTTTAGTGCTAAATCAATTCCCAGATAGTAAATTTAAAGATAAATATAAATATAATTGGGAAGGAAAAGAACTAAAATATTTAGGAATAAAAACTATCAAGATGTGAGCAAGATTATTACTAATAATTTTGAAAAATTAATTGAAGAACTGTTATTTCTTATTAAAAATGGAATTAATCTTTTGTTTTACTTTTGAAGATAAGTTAGTACTTATTAAAATGATATTACCCAAGATTATATATATATTACATTCATTAGCCAAAAACGCCAGGAATTCCTTATAGAAATCATATAAGATTATGGGAGTATGTTAGTATTTACTTCTCAGACATAAAATCGTATTCTATTGCTGCAAATTTTAACTCTTTTATACTCTGGATAGAGTACATGTATACTAATCAATGGAAAACCATTCAGTAGCAGATTTTACTAAATTTGCATAAGTTTATCAAGTATGATAAATTAAAAATATATAACAATCCTTTCATCTAATTAATAAAATTTACCTTAGAATAAAATTAATTTCAGTCTTTAGACTCTGCATATATGAAATCAATTCTTAATGCAGTTAAGAAATATGTTTTAAAAACTATTAATATCAAAATGGAAATTTTTGTGCTTTCCCATTGCACACACCTCTAGATTTAAGGAAACTCAGAACAATGTTAAAATGAATTTACTAAAAAGGAATGGATTAGTATTATGGTCTGATTGCTTTGAAAAAGGAAAAACTAAGTTGCCAGATTATTTAATGAAATATTATATGTTGTTTGGGTCCATTAAGGAGTTTATATTATCCATTGGTAAGAAATTAAGTGAATTTGTAGATAATATGAGTGAAGGGAAAAGAACACTATTCCCCCATTATATGAGTATAAGAATGCTATCATCAAGGGTAAATTGATCTACAAATGAAGCTTGTCCAAGTTATATAAGTTAATTATAAATAATAATAATAATTTTGATGCAAAATTCAGCAAATTTTTAGATAATGTTAGATTGAGTGACTCAATAGATGGTAAGTGAAACTTTTTTACTTAAATCAGTTAGTCTAACTTCTACAAGTTTATACTAGAATGTTTTTATGTGGAAATGTATACACAGAATGTTTATTACTTCCTATAAAATCTCTAAGTTTAGTAAAATGACTTCTTCAGTCTGTTGGAGATGTAGTAAAGATGTAAAAGCTGATTGGACACATGTTTGTGGATTGTGAAAAATTAAATGTATATTGGGAAGAGATAAATATGTTTTTAAGGGTTATGTTCTGATTATTGCTCTTTAAGTAGATAAATAATACTAATGAATGTTCTCCTTCCTTCATCTGTGAAAGCCAAACAACAAAAACTGTTTTGGAGTCTCCTGGCACTAGTTAGAAAAGTTATCACAAAAAATTAGAAATTGAATTCAGTTCTTAGTTCAAAGAAATTTAAAATTTAATAGAAATACTATGTAAAATGGTAAAAGAAGTGATCAGAACATGATCTAAAAAGTATACAAAGACTTTTAGCGGTTTGGATAGCCTTGAAATGTTGCTATTGAAATACCAAGATTCTTAATGTGTTAATTGTATAAGATTACCTCAATGATGCAACATATTCCTATTATTATATAACATTATGTGATATTGAATTTCTTCCTTTCTGTATATATGTTGTAAATATGCTAAATTAATAAGAATTTTCTTAAAAAAAAAGAAGAAATGCAAAGTAACATACTGTTTTAAAGATCAGAAAATCAGAATTGGATGTTGGTTTAAGAAGCAGGAAATAGACATGTGCACACATGTGGTTGTACATGGCTCCAGCATCATCATTCTGAAACCATAAAATGCACCAAAACATTATTGCAATGAAAGCAGGTACTTGTCATAACATATGCTGAATGGTCATTCATGTCTGAATAGTACAGCTGGATGCATAAAATGTGCTCTATCCCTGATACACAGCAGCGTCTGGTCAGTAATGACAAAATACATGCCAGTATCAGGTGACATGCCACTGAACTTTCTCATCTGTAACACCAGACACTTGCTATTATATATTTGTCATGGTCACTATAAATAAGTATATATATATAATGTATGTGTGTGTGTATGTGTGTGTGTGTTTGTGTGTGTGTCTGTGTGTGTGTGTGTGTGTGTGTGTGTGTGTGTGTGTGTGTGTGTGTGTGCGTGTGTATACAGCATATGTTATGACAAGTACCTGAATTCTGTAATTTCCGCATCAGAAAAATTAACTATAGATAAGTATGGTTGAGTTCTATGGCATTGCCACATCTGAGTTCATGCCTCCTCATGCAATGTTCGGTCTCAAATATTGCAAGGTAAGCATGCATAATAACTGCTGTTTCATTCTGAGACTCCTGCTGATGTGGATGTGTATCCCTTTCACCACTGTCTAAGACATTTATGTCAGCTCCATGGTACATTACAACCCTACAGAATAAGCTACTCTTAAAGTAGCTCTGTTGTTTTCAGTGGTATCTGCAAACAGAACCTTGCTGATCACTCTCAGCTGTCATATGCACATTATCAGCAACAATATGAAATGTACATGTTCCTTTTTAAACATACCCTCAACCTCTGTAGATATATCTGCATATATCCAGTGGATAGCCAGCTGGCTCACAGACAGGACTCAGGAAGTTAGAATTGAGGAGTCCACCTCTACAATGAGGCCAATCACAAGTGGAGTGCCTCAAGGATCAGTATTTGGACTGCTCCTTTTTGACATTTACTTCTCAGATGTCAAGGTCAATGTCAGTGGTCTCTGGCTGACTAAATTTGCAGATGACTACAAATTAGGAGCTGTCATTGAATCTCACACTGACACAAATATTCTCCAGGAGGGGCTGACACAGACAAATAACTGGTGTCAGAGCCGTGGACTAAAACTAAATGCCAAGAAATGCATAATAGTATCCTTTGGGAATTCATCCATCCCTGGTAACTATCATATTAACAACACACCCTTTAGAGCTGACCCAGTAGTCACGGACTTAGGGACACACATCGATAGTAATATAGCCTTTGATCATCATGTGTCTAAAGTGGTGATGAAAACATTCTATGTTGCACAACTTATAAACAAAGGTATGGCATCTAAGTCTATGGAAGTCATTGTTCCACTGCATTCGGCATTCATCACACCTATCATTGAGTACAGTGCCCCCTTTGGTATGTACCTAACCAGGCATATTCAACAACTGGAACATCCACAGAGGTTCCTCACTAAAAGAATACAAGGTGTAAGTAATATGTCTTATGAAGACTGAATCAAGGCCTTATCCCTGGATTCTGTCTCCTACAGACATTTGAGGGGAGATCTATGCCTGGCATATAAGTCATTGTCAGACCCCACTCTCATGGACCTCCTGCATATCCACAAAACCAACAGCACCAGAATTATCCTTTTTAAAAACTTAAACCTTGCCTGTGATATAAATATGACCTGCTCGAGAGATAGGTGTGTATCCCAGAGACTACCCTGTCTCATATCGCTCAACGTCTTAGAGCAAGAAATCTGGACAAAGCCATAAATAATGGCAGGACAAAGGCCCAAAATAGGGACATTTTTTAAATATTGCTCTTACAGACTTAGAAATTTGATAGAATAACAGGTTTTGCATTAGCATGAATTTTCTGAAGGGTGTGAAGTCTGAAATTCAAATGTCTGTCTGTTGTCTCACTTCAACCCTCAATGATTTGTCAGTGATTTTCCAAAAAAATAACACAATTTTATGAGAAAAAGACCAAAAATATGAGTCAAAAATCTGGACATTCTGTGAAAATCTGTACAGCTGAGAGGTTTGCCCTGTCTATGGACCAGGCTCCACATCCATGTGAAGCAGAATTCCTCCCTAACCCAATTCAAGTTCAACTTGGACAATTGGATGGGAAACTGAAAATTCATCCCTGGTTTAGCACCTATGTCTCTAATGGACAGAGGTAACCTGTAAGCGGTTCATTTCCCAGGCCCATGCTTACACTTATCAAGGGTATCAGAACTTGTTAGAGATTTGGGATGCATGGCTAGGCTTAAAGAGTCCCTTGTGGTCGTTAGCCTAGTAAACACCTATGTATTTAAATCAGATACATGATTTTCATGATTATCATTAGCAGAAACCTCAGACACAACATAGTATGTTATGTGTATGTGTGCTTCAATGCTGTCTGACCAATGTTCATGAATGTGTCATTGGGTATGCACACACAGTTCTGGGGCACAGTTGACAACACCCAGCTATGTACATGTTGTCTCAGACAATTTTGGCTCTTTGAGATAAAAACAACACCTGAAATTTTTGCACTTCAACATCTGCAGAACTAAAACAACCATTCTTTTTTGTGTCCCATCACAGCTGACCACCTGCTACCCACTGGGACTCTTCTCATCCTCTATGCCTAATGGGTACTCCTTTTCCTTCCCAAGACTTAATCTGACACATGATAAGGGCCAATGAGGAGTTTGAGGCTCAAGGTGCAGCATAATATTGTTGCTGAGGAGTATTTTTGCTGTTCAAGCCTTAACTTCTCTACCCCTCATGTACCCATTAATTAACTAGTCTCTCACATTCATAGGTACATAGGTAAGTACAAGGCTAGCTGCCCTTGTGGACCATTTTAAGCCTAACCAATTTCCCTTTTTTGTGCTTGAATTAACCTATCCCATTTGGTTAGAGATTGGTCTTACTCATCCCATGATCAATAATTATATAATACCCCTATGGAGTATAACTGGGACCATAACACAGATATATAATATAATAATATAATAATAATATAATATAGGAATACAGATTCCTTTTTTGGATGCAGTTATTGGTATTAGGAATGGCTCTGAATTAATGACGTCAGTATACAGAAAGTTTGATCAAGGTACACCGTTTGTTCATGGTCATGGTTGTCATCCTACACATACCACGGAAGCACTTCTTTATGGTGAGATGCTTAGAATATCTAGGTTATGCAATAATATTTATGATTTTAAACAAGAACTGGGTAGAACCGTAGATATGTTTGTTAAGAGAGGCTATAGTAAAAGTTTAATTGAGAAGACTTAGAAACTATGTAATAATTTTGACAAAGGAAATTGTTATGCCAGTAGACAGTCCTTGGATCTTTACAAAATGACTGACAGAGAACATAAGGAATTTATTTATTTTGTGACAACATTTGGATATTTTAGTTCAACAGTTGTAGAACAAATTAAATATTATTGGAAGTACTTGTGTTCTTTGAAAAATGTCTCTACATGGCTTGATGGCAGGTTAGGAATCTCCTGTAGAAGGGGTAGGAACATACAAAATTTTATTGTAAGAGGAAGATTTTCTAGCCCGGCTATGAATATAGATCAGAAGTTGAACATCAAGGGAACCACTTGCTGTAATAAATGTAAAGCTTGTAAATTTGTAGTAGAAAAGTTTCCAAGAAATAATAATATTCCTTTTGAAACTTGGAATAACTTCACTTGTGATACTGAGGGTGTTGTTTACACCCTCAGATGCCCCTGTAATTTATTTCATATTGGAGAGACCAAGAGGGCATTCAAAGTGAGACTACTAGAACATGTAAGGGATATTTATAATAAAAAGGAAGAAAGTTCTATAGCAGTATATTTCCAGCAATATCATGATAGTAATAGTGAAGGGTTACAAGGAACTATTTTAGAGAAAATAAATGTGTCATTTTTTGATGAATGTCTTCTTAAAAAACAGCTTTTAACTAAAGAATCAGTGTATATCTTGAAATGTAATACTCTGTACCCACATGGGTTAAATGAAGAATTAAATTGAAGAATGCTCATTTAATTGTTTAATTGCTAATTGGTTATAGTATTTTAGGCAAGTTCTGTACTATGCTCTTTACTCCTTGAAGGCTTTCTTTGGTCAAGACGTCAGAGACAGAGATTTCTACAATAAACCTATGTTGGATTCACTGGCTGGTTGTACTTTATACCATAACATAGATAGTTTGAGGGGATTCATGCATGGGATAAAGCATTTAGGAGCTGTCTCTGTCAATTAGTAGTACATGGAGCAGACCTGGGGTAAATTTTCTGTTTCCCATCCATAGATCCAAGTTGCACTTGAATATGGACAGGGATGAACTTTGTTTTATGTGGATGAGTAGTCTGTTCCAGAGCAGTGGTATCCTTTGTCAGATATACCTGTCCCTCCAAGCCATTTTGTAGATATTACAGAAGAGGTTTAGATCCTTAGACTTAGTATTTCTGATGTCATTTGACCTGTAGGGTCAGTAAATACATCAGTATTGGGTTGGAGGATGCATTGTATGCCAGACACAGGTCACCTCTTAGCAATGTAGGATACTGTGTATAGTGAGAGTCTGTCTGTGTAGGACACGTTGTTTAGGACTTGTATCCTTTTAGTAAGGTATCATTGTGGGTATTCCAGTTGTTGCATGTATCTGAACATAAAGGGGGCATTATATTCAATGGCTGGCCTAATAAGAATGAGTTAAGGGGAACAATGACATCCCTCAATTTTAATACAATCCCTTTGTTTATAAGCTGTGCAATATAGAAGGAATTTCTTATAAAAATTGGCACATTGTTCAAATGTTAGGCCAGTATCCATGTAAGTTCTTAAATGTGAGAAAAAGTGGCCACTCTTAAGGGCTTATTGTCAATGTGGTAGTTCCCTGGGGTGGATGACTTCCCCAAGGATACAATAATGCAGTTTTTTAGTTTTTGGCATTTAGTTTCAGTCCATGATTTTGGCACCAGTTATTTATTCAGAACAAACCTTCCTGCAAGATGGTTAAATCACTGGGGATTTGATGACTGCTCCTAGCTTGCAGTCATCTGCAAATTTAGACAGCCAGAGCACTTTGGTACTGGCTTTTACTTCAGAAAAGTAGCTGCCAAACAGGAGAGATTTCAGCATGGAATCGTGGTGTACTGCACTTGTGAATGGTCTCTTTGTGGAGGCAGCTTCCCCTATTTTGATTTCCTGCATCCTATTGAGAGCCAGTTGGTAATCCATTGGGTGACATAGGAGTTTATTCCTACTGGAAGAGGGAAGAGTTGAGTGGCATTTTGTATTCAAATGTTATGCTAATTAACTGCCCAGATTCTTAGTGGGATGTTCCTATTTTTCAGGGACATTTGTTTCTGTTTTCAGTGTCTGTGGTTTGAGAGGTATGAAGCTCATCTTATTGGAAACGTGATTCATCTATTAGAATCAAGCATCTAAAGGATTGCTTTATACCTCTGAAAGGGGAGAGAGAGTTGTCAGATCTCTTTCAGATTGTTATCCGGCAGAGGATGGGAAACATATCTAAATAGTGGTAGACTGGTGGGTGTGAAGAGTTGGAAGACAAACATTTTAGTACTACATCATGTGAATGATGTGATTATTTATATTCACTGCAGGGAAATGGGGGAAGAGAATTTATTTGCTCCTTATGCCTCAGAGTAATGGCTGGAAGAAGACTGTGTGTTCTATTGTGTTATGTGGTAAATAAATGGTAATAGTAATAACAGGGAAGCCAGTTTAAATACAGCCGTAGTGCTTCTGCATGGGGGAACTTGGGCTGGGTAATAATAGCAGTAAGCAAATAATCATTAGGAATCAAAAGAGTTTAGAGGATGTTAAAAGTTTGAAACAAAATGGCCGCACTGGATTTTCACTCAGGATGGAACTAGGCTGAACTGCTCTGCAATATGCTTAAGTCATAACTGTGCTTGCAATAGCTAATAACTTCATTTGTGGCATTACAATGATTGTAACTAAATGACATGGTTTTGTATCCTAGTTATGGTGGGGGGTTCTTGGTCTGCTTGACACTTTAGAACATAAACTTTGTGCCAGTTGTGAGATTCTGCAAATTTAAAACTGCTGGTTTAAACAACACAACTTCATACCAGAGTAAATGTTCTTTTACTGACCCTATTTGAGACTATGAAATTGTGAAGCCATGTGAATCCAAGCCATTTTCAAAACATATTGCCAGACTTTCTTGGGATTGCTCTTCAGACAGCATTTGTGGCATGAGCTGTGAAGAGATTTGAGTGTAGTCTGAGCCACTGCTGTGACTGTAGCAAATTATGCATACTCTCCTATTAATGTGCATGTTTGTAAGGTGTACAATAACTTGGAAAAAAGTTTATATGCTTGTTGTGTTTCAAAATTAGAACTTGTTTATATATGCATTAGTCTTAGGGGACTGCAGGAATTTGTATGTTCTGTTTGGACAGCATTACCATGTTAAACTGCTCTGTCAAAGGTTAGACTTGGAAAGCTCTTTTGAACTTCATCCAGATTCAGGGATTCAAGGCTGTGTTTTTATATACTTACTTCAACTCATTTAGATATCTAGTGATTAATAGTTTGAAGGAATTTGACAGTTCTTACTGCACCTGTGATTCTTATCAGAGTTTTAGTCCTTTGACACACAGCTCTTGTGACTTAGGAAACTATTGTTAGTCTTGGACTTTGACCACAGTGAAATAGTTTTCATCTGCCTATGCACATAAATTTGATTTTGTCAGAATCTTGAATTTAGCAGACTCTATGATCTGTGCATTTTAAAAACATTGCACACAAACCAATCATTCATTCTTTGTATGGTGCTGAAATGATTAAACTTCCGACAACTTTTTTCATTGATTAACTATTTATTTTTTTATTTAGTATCAAATTACCATTTGCTTATGCTGGGCTGTATAACATATTTCAGCACTAGTTCCACCATCTTATTTGCTGTAACTGTGTGCCTCTGAAGTACAGTAAATTCTTAATATTTCAGATGTCAAAGTGCCTGGGAATCTGATTACTTTTCTTAAATTTCCCAGCAGTTTAATTTGAAGGACATCTGTACCTTACTAAACCACTGAGATGAATGGCCGTTTCTGCACTACTCAGACAGTTGTACTTATACATTCCATTCACAGGAATGTGGTCAAAATGTAAGATAATATATATATTTTTTTAATGGAGGTGCAAATTTTGCCCAGAAGTGTTTGACCATGTAGTATTAAATTGATGACTTCTTCTTTGCCCTTACTGGATGTGTATGAAGTGTGAAGGACTGAGCTGTTTATAATCAGGAATCTGGATGTCTATTCCGGCATACAATGTGGGGTTCAGCTAGTGAGGGAAGCAGTTAAAAAAAACCCACAAAACAGGCTGAATACTGATTGGTAACCTGTGAAAGAGAAAGTACAGCAGGAGGTTAGCCAAGTGCATACCTGTTAACTATAATGATGTAGGCATAACACTATGATTTTGGCCCTCAAATTTATCCTTACTCCTCCTAGATTTACTGTGTTCCTCATAAAGTCAGACCTGTTTACGGATACATATCTTATTGTACAAACGATCATATTGTATAAACAAAGTCTATAGAAAGAATTAATTACATGGGGTCTAGTATATAAAACCTTCTATTGTGAAAAATAAGAAAGTGCTCCTATTTCTGATCCTTTGCTATGATTTGGTTGAGATGTATATCCAAGTGTTAACCCAGGGGTTTAGAGGCAGCACTTAAGAAAATTCTGGCAGAAATGGATAAGGAGCAACAGTGCACATGGATGTTCTCTTCACAGGCCAGACAGGTATAAAGGGAAATAATATTATTAGGTATGAAAGATTGGCGGCTGAACAGGTAGCTTCCCCTAATTTAAAATTGCACAGGAAATGGATCGGCATAGGACACCTGCATCATACATATCCTGCAAGGCTAAACTAGTATGTCAACAGTCAAGGATATGGTCAGCAAGGAGGAGTCGACTCACACTAGAGCAATTATAGCCATGCTCTGCCATTACTATCAATGACTGCATATGGACCTAAGTAGCTGGCCTAAATATGGTCAGTGAATTATTTTCTATGGTAGACCTGCCAAAGCTGCCAAAGATCTCCATCCTAAAGGAATCCATAACAGTTCAATAAGTGCTAGTAGTCATTTCTGCTCTAGCCCCACAAAAGGTGACTTAACCAAATCATGTACACATACCAACTTGTAGGTTTACAAAAGAGTTAACGGTTCCCTTTTGCAATGTGCACCTCTACATATCAACAGGCAATATTCTACTTCCGGCTGTCCTAGAATCATCCATTGTCTTCAGTTAAAACCAGGAGAATGATTAATGTTCAGGCCAAGTTATTAGTACAAATCTTGACAACTAAGATTAACAGGGTGTGAGCCCATCTAGTAAGTTCCACTTAAATAGGTTTCATCTAGGGCCATAACTCATTCATCCACACAGATACAGTCTTACAGAGCTATTCTGCATCCAGTAACAGTATTCCATGGAAGGGTTGTGGTGGGATCTCTAGTCTGGTTAATTATGACCAAATAATTGCCCCCAATATAATTAGTGACACTATAACCTGGTCTACTGCAATATTATATTTATGTATTTTGTTATATATTTCTTAACTGGGTAAGCCAACAAGACGCAAGTGTCCTGTTTTAGGGTTTTCCTGGGAGCGCTGTCTGATCAAGTGTCTAGCTTAGAGTCACACAGTAGGCAAATGCTGGAGGAGGTAATTAAGTCATATACCCTTGACTACAAGAAGTGGCTCATTAACAGTTCTGAGCCTTAATCATCTGCTCTAACTGCCAGACAATGGCCACAGGCTTGTCATCAGTAGTCCCATTAGTTTATGCTATTTTGTATTTGTCCAATTGTCTTAGTTTTCTTTACAATATAACTGTTATGGTTTTCTTTAGGCTATATTTTGATATTTCTGCCTTTGGCCTGTATTGTGCTAGAATTGTTATTGTTATTGTTGCTGTCTGCACAATCATAATGGCAGTCAGAGAAAGAGAAAAACTGAAATTCACATTTTAAAGTCAGTTTGCATTTCTCCAGGTTTGTGCAATCTCAGAGAGAGAATTTGTGCAGGGGCCCCTTCCGGTTAAAAAGATATTTTCGGTTTTATTAGCATTTTTTTGTGAGTAGTGTTACTTATTTAATTGTATGCATTTATTTGCTTGTAGATTTGTTTGTTTGCTTGGTTGTTTGTATCTGTTAAGTGGGACAGAATACTTATTCTAACAGACAATTTTCAAACAGCCTGGGAGTGCATAGAAAAATAGTTGAAAGATTTGTTAGAAGTAAAAAAATGACAAGCAGTTGTTGTTGTTGTGTCTTTCGGCTTATCCCGGTTAGGAGTCGCCACAGTGGAACTCCGGTCCGCTAATGTTTGCTAGTGGATTTTAACGTGCTGAGTTACCAGCCCTGACGCACAACCTTCAATGAAGGTACGCCCATTCATGCATGCCTCCACACAGAAGACGCTCTAGCTGCGAATCGAACGGGACAACGTCTTGCTGTGAGGCGACAACGCTACCGCAGCACCACTACCGAGTGTTATCAACAAATTCAGTACCTTAAGTAAGGATCTGTAGTTAAGACTGACAAATATTGCAGCACTAAGAAGAAACAGAGTACAAAAGTAATCGACAGACTGCTGATTAAGTGTGCAAATTTAGAGATAAAGTGGTCTGGACTATTAGAAAAGAAAGGGTGGTGGTCTTGTTAAGTGGTGCATTGTGGTGTTTAATATGTAGTAAGTTATTTAGTACTGTGAATAGACAGCAAAATATCATACTTTAATGAATAATTGAGGACAGAGGGCTAAGGTAGTGGGCTGTAGGAAAGTACTTACATGTATCAGCCTTCAGGAGATATTTATACAACTTTTTTTCCTAGTAGTCTAGTAGGATTTGACATCTCTTATTAAAAGAGCAAGGGACACCTCCATTTTTGGGCAGGAAAGCTTTTATCAGTATTGGAGAGTTTAATATATGGACTTTGAAGGGAGGCTTTCAAAAGCATAAGTTATAACTGGACTGTCTTAATAAGGGATGACTGACAAAGTAGTTAACTGAGTCTTTATTTACGAGTCTGTAGAGAGGAGAACCAAGGAGTAATTCGGCATTTTGTTTTATTAGAAGCCACGCAGCTTTTTCTAGGAGGTAATAGTGGTACTTTGTTTTAGGAAAAAGTGTTATGAATCCAGATATTTTGTTAATTGTGGCTTGCAGCATTTTAATTTTTGGAAGGTTACTTGTATAAGAGGGACATTTTATTTCAGTTGGGCCAGTAAGTATACTTTTGCTTATAATCATTCTACTTTCTACTGCTGGAAATAGGATTTTTTCCAGTATTAGAATAGAAGTTTGTTAATCTTGGCTTTAATACTGAGATCTGGTGTTGTAAGTTTAGCTTATGATCTATTCAAAGTCCTAAGTAGCATAAAGTCAAAACAGTTTTAATAGTTAAGGTTGCTTTTTACATGGATTTTCCTGTTACTAACTTTGGAAAGTTTTTTTTTTTTGAGTTTAAGACGAGTTGCTATTAAATAAGCATGAAGTGCAATGTCTGCGTGTTGTTTTCAAGTTGTGCTTTACAGTGTTTGGCACAGGTCACTTCTGTACATGACCATGTTGTCTGTGTATAGAAATATTGGTAAGGAGACTTGGTCAGATAAGAGCTTGTTTAGAAAAATGGAAGACAGAAGGGTGGATAGAACTGCCTGATGGGGTTTACTGTCATCTCTGTGAGCTGCAGCTTGTGAATACTGTATCTATTAACAGTGTTCTTCTTCAGCTTGCTGTAGCAGTCCAAACGTTTGCAGTATGCATATATAGGTCCACACTATAAGAGCTGAAGCTGAATTTTTAGTTAGTTAATATGTCACTCTTCTGTATTAGGCCTTGTAATAACTTTATTTAACTGTAACCATATTATGTCAATGTGGAGCTTTTCTCCCCGGGGCTTCACTGAAAATGTGATATTATCCCAGTCAGAATTTCCCAGTAAACAAATGTCAAATAAATGAATAAATAAATAAAATATTCCTTATTTGATGAGTGCAGACTTAGAAAAAGATAAACCAATCTTAATGTGAACATTTCCATTAGTTAAAATGTGGTTACTTTAGCCAAGGGCTTTTTTGCTTATCCTTGATACAAGGAGGACTTGTTAGAATATACTACAGTTAACTAACTTGAAGGTCTTGGAAAGGTCCATAAATATTGCACCTGTTAGTTTACATTTGTTCCTACCTACAAAGATGTCACCCGTTAATATTCAAATAGCTGTCCTTGCACTCCAACCTGTCCAGAAGCCATCTTGATGGGAGTAGAGAAGTATGTATTGTTTTATATTGATGCAGAATTGGTTATAGATCATCTTTTCCAGGATTTTTCCTGGGAGTGATAGAGTAGAGATCTGAGGCATCTACTGGAATTGCAATTTTGGGAAGGTGTTTTATTCTAATAGTCTTCCATAAAGTGGGCAAAAGGTTTTAGGACATAGGTAGGTTAAAGATGAGGCAGAGAGGGAATAGTAATTGATCTCTGCATAAAGTAATAAAACAAAGATGTAGGTTATCAGCTACTGTATATACATCTACAGGGATTTGTTCCAGTAGTTACTATCCTTCCTTTTAATGCAGTGAAAGTAGAAGGGTGGTGGTGTGTGTGTGTGTGTGTGTGTGTGTGTGTGTGTGTGTGTGTGTGTGTGTGTGTGTGTGTGTGTGTGTGTGTGCGTGTGTGTGTGTGTGTGTGTGTGTGTGTGTGTGTGTGTGTGTGTGTGAGGGGGGTTATGGGGATAATATGTTGAGTTTTGTTGCTATGAACAGTGGGTAAGTGGAGATGAGACTGGTGCATGTGGTAGAGCTGTAAATTCTATTACTGGAGCTTTGTTTCTGTAGAAGAGGTTTGAAGTAAGGTTCTGGAATTGTAATAGTGACTTGTCATGTGAATAACCTGTTTCTGAAACTGTTTTGGGTTGGATAATGTATTTGTTTTGATTTTATAGTGAACAAAACCAAAAAGTAAAAAGGTCACGCAGGCAAACCAATTAGTAAATAGTACAAGAAAAACCTAGCCAAGCTAAAGTTTTCACTGTGTGATACCTTAAACCTCCTGGAATAGAGTCACATGGGATATATGCAAATGACCCCATAAAGACATCAAGTGTTTCAGCTATATGGCTTTTGAATGCCCATGACTTTTTCCTTTTTGCTTTGTAAGTCTTGATGGACAGATTCAGGCCAAAAAAGCCAAATGCCACTATCTGTGGACATCCACGTGTCTATCTTCTTATGACCTCTTCAGCACAGCATAAGTGGACTGTTTGGCAATATGGTAGAAACAAAGGCTCTTTAGAACCCAGCTGATGTTCATAACCATTAAGGTGTCTGCAAAACAACCCAAATAACAAACAAAACAAAAAGTAGAAAGGTCACACAGACAAAGTAATTTGTAAATACTACAAGAAAAAACTAGCCAAGCTAGAGTTTTCACTGTGTGATACCTTAAACCTCCTGGAATAGATGCCCATGTGATATATATATATATATATATATATATATATATATATATATATATATATCTATACACAAATGACTCCTTAAAGACATCAAGTGTTTCAGCATGTGCATGTCCACAGCTAGTGGTGTTTGGCCTTGTTAGCCTGAATCTGTCCATAAAGACTTATAAAAGAAAAAGTAAAAAGTCATGGGTATTCAGAAAACACATAGCTGAAAAACAAAACAAACAAAAAAGTGGTGGTGGTGATGATGTTGGTGGAGAGAGGCAAGGAGGAAGTGTGTTATGCAGGATCAGGAGACACTAGCAGTACTGCAAGAGTTTGGGAACATGTTTACTGGTGCATCCCCCTGATGAACCACCATGCAGACAGGTCTTTTATAGTGTGCCTGAGTGAGTTAAGCAGACAGAAGAACCACATGAGATGTTGGATCCGAGAGTAATCCGGGAATCCATATATCTACTTCTGCTTTAACATGTCTTATGAAAAAATAAGATACTAAATAAACACTGTTTTATTTTAATACACAGTAGTAGTAGTAGCATATATTCCTGATACCTAATCTGAAAGAGTCTTGAGTCCAGGAAGCTCGCAACTGGAGGGAGGGTATTGGGCAGTATGTGGGGATTCGGCTGAAGGGCCTCACCAAAATGGTTCAGATTGGGCTCCACAATTAATTAAGGCTGATCCTGAATGGAAGTCCCAGAAGTTACATCTTGTATTCCAGTACCAGCTGTTTTCCTTTCTTCATGATTGTGTGATCTTAGAGTTAGCATATACAATTACCAAGAGGCATGATGCTGCAGAAGGGCTATTTATATGTATTATTGTTTCACTATTTTGGATAATCTGTATCATCATTCATTAAGGGAAGGTTATGGTGGGTGGGGTTGAGATCAGCAGGGTTTTTCACTGATGTGGTCTACAACTGCTGGGCTGTTATTTTGGAGCCACCATTACTGGAAGTACTTTAAGGTACCTGTAACCAAGCATGGCTAAATTATGATGCATCTAACCAAGGAAGTCTCAATTTGAGCATGCAAATACATTGCAGTATCAATGTAATGGAAACAGCAATGTTAGCAATTCAGATAATACATATTTTGAAGGCAAAAATGCTGCATGAAATAACAAAGGTTGAAGGTGGGGCCTGGTCCCAATCTCAGCTATAGCTGTTACACTCAAGGTCACGTAGACAACAAAAAACAACATTGCATAATGTTGAGTTAAGTCATGCAGGAAATTGTTACTACATTCAGCAGAGAGCTGTACTCACTGGCATGTCTCAGCCATTCTAACAGTGTGTCATGCAGGATCAGTTTTGCAGAAAAAGGAATGGCAGAAGACTTTGCCTTCTGTAAATATGTACATAATTTCATTATTTGCAGGGATACTGGGTTGTTATCTTGTTTACCTCCAATTGTATGAAATATCATTGCTGTAAATGTGTTCCTTACTCTATAGAATTGTTACAGTATTACATGTAACACAGGCTAAGCCTACAGTTGGGCATACGCTGATCAGTGCTCTGCAATGGTAAACAAAATGTAAAAAAATAAATAGGAGTACTTGCCATGCTACACAGGTATATTTCCTTATGAAGTTCAGCCATTTGTATTCCAAGGCCACCTGCCATTCAAAATTAGGCTACATCATGCAGGGACATGGCCAAGGAACCAACATATTGAGCAATGCAAGCAGTTAATTCCACACAGGCAATTGTCATGACATCATGGGGGCTGGGCAGCTAGGTTTAGAACTAAGAAATACATATTTTTTTAATAGAAAGAGTGGTAATATAATTTTATTTATTATTTATTTATTTATTTTACATTTGTTTAACAGGAAAGTCTGACTGGACACATCCTTTTTCAGCAATGGCCCAGGGAGAAAAGCTCCACATTGAACATCAGAAAGACAATATATCAGTAGTGTACACAGGACAAAGAAATTAAAATACTAGCTAGACACAGTTTGGGCAGACAGTTAAACATAAAAGCTAATTAATGGATTACTAAGCTGAGATAAAACACTATAAGTTTTCACCAAATCAATAAGAATCAAAAGATTAAACATTACACAGAGAGACATGACATCATTTTACAATTCTGTGTAAATAAATAGAGCGATCAATATGTCATTACACAATTTCTGAACAAAGTTTACAAAGAAATTGAAATGTCGGGTAGTAGCATAGTCAGAGGGAGAGGTTGGTCTGGAGCAGAGCAAGGACATAGCCATTTATTGAATAAGTGGATTTTTAGCATTGTTTTAAACTGGGCTAGTGATGGAACAGTTGTACTGTTTTCCAGTAGCGCATTCGAGATTTTTCCTATATAATTTGAGAAAAGGGAATCTCCTACTTGATTTTTAGTTGTATTGATTTTTATGTGGTGTTTGTTAGTGGAGCATATGGTTCTGTTAGTGGCATATGGTTGTAGTAATATTTGTAGGGCAGGTGTTTTCTCAGGTTCATAGAGGATTTTATAGGCCATGGCTAACTGGTTGTAGTGAAGGAGGTGGGGAAGCTCTAGCCAGTTGAGTTGCTTGAGTGCTAACCAATGGTGAGCTCTATCTGGTAGGTTTGTAGCATATTTGGCAATTTTGTTGTAACAGGATTCAAGTTTTGCTAGCTCTGATTTTTTTTTAGATTTGTGAGTTTGGGAGCTGCATACCGCAGTGTGGATATTAAGTGAATTTGGACAATGATAGCTTTAGTATTTTAGTGAAGTAGTGTTTGTTCTTGCACAACTTTCTGAGTTTTTTGTGTACTTTTTTTACTGTTTAGGAAATGTGAATATCAAATTTTAAGTTGCAATTAATTTCGACTTCTAAACGTTTGATGTGTGGTAATGGGGAGATGATGGTGTTATTTAGTGATACAATGTTGAAAGTGTTAGTGGGTGAGGTTGATTTAGTGGGCTGGAAAATCATAAGTTTGTTTTTTGGAAGGTTTAAAATTAATTGAGAGTTTGTAAGCCAGATCTCAACTGCTAGAAAGGATTGTTGTGTTAAGTTTTGAAGTATCTTGAATAGAGGAAGCAGCACATATCACTGTCGAATCATCTGCATATTGGATGAGAGAGGCTTGTGGGGTTGAGGTGTGGAGGTTATTTGTAAATATTGAAATAGTAGTGGGCCTAAGACTGAGCCTTGAGGGACACCTAGAGTCACTGGTAGAAGAGGTGGTAAAGTGTGTTGCCAAGTAACTGCTTGCTGGCATCCAATAAGGTGCTCCTGGAACCAAGCAAAGGTAGATTGACAAAAGTTTATTTCTGAGAGAACGTTTAGAAGTTTGCTATGAGAAACCATATCATAGGCTTTTGATAGGTCAAGGAAGATAGGGGATACATAAATACTGTTGTTCCCATGATAGTTGACAGTATTGGTGAATGACATTAGAGCGGTTGATGTACTATGGAATGATCGAAAGCCATGCAGAGTGTTGGTTAGAAGTTTGTTGGTATGCAGGTTAACAGTTACTTGCATGTGAATGACCCTCTCTAGTAGTTTAGACAGTGGTGATAATACTATGATTGGAGGGTAGTTGGAGAGATCTGTTGAAGAGCCACCTTTATGTAGCGGTATAACATGAGAGGTTTTCCAAATGGGAAGGACTTGTTGTTCTGCTATGGGTCTATTAATAAGAACTGATATAGGATAGGATATTCTGTCTGCTGTTAGTTTTAGGAAATCTGCAGGTAAGCTGTCTGCAGCTAATGTGGTGGATTTTAGCTTTTTAAGCAGTTTTTTATAGTCTCTGTAGATACAGGTTGCAGGGAGAAGGTTAATTTAATACTGGGAGAGGCAGTGGTAGTTCTCATAGGTGGGTGGGTGAGTGGGGTGATAATGGGGTCAACCCAGTTCAGTTAACAACTAGGAAATACATATATTACATATATTTTAATAGAATGAGTGGTAATATAATGGTGTCAACCCAGTTCAGTTTACAACTAAGAAATACATATTTTTAATTGAAAGAGTGTCATATAATTTTATTTATTTATTTATTTATTGTTTATTTTTTTTACTGGATAGGAGGTCTAGTCTCCAGGCTACTTTCAGCCAAAGGCAATACTGCTAAAGTTTCATGAAAGGAAGTATGCAAGTTTAGAGCTACAGTACTGAAATATTAAGTAGTCACAAAAATTAAGTATACACCTTGTTAATAGCTAATGGGCAATAAATATGTGGCTATACATGACAAATCACCATACAAAAGTAATTTGCACACTGGGTTCAAAATAAAAAAAAACTGATATTGAATATTAAATAAATAATAGCTCAGGTGCTTCCTCATCTGATGGAAAGCAACTGTAAACTAGAGTCACAGCTGCATCATAAACTAATGTAGGACAAGCTATCTCTTAAGAGTATGGTAATGCAGAAAACTCACTGAACATAAAGCTAAGTACAAAACTGATTAATAAAGAAGGATTTTGTAGATTATGGGAAAATGCAGTACTACAATATGATTTGGTTCAGAATTTAATGAATGCTTCACAGAATATGAATAATACTTTGGGGGGCAGAAAAGTGGCATTTAAGTGGCTGTTAGCTGCATCTACTGGGCATGCTCAATGAACTTTGTCTTCTTTGGCTGGCCTACTTTTTATTCAGAAGAACATTTTCTTAAAGTAGTCAATCCTAATTGCTAGCCGGTGACTATAGTGTGTGTGTGCGTGTGTGTGTGTGTGTGTGTGTGTGTGTGTGTGTGTGTGTGTGTGTGTGTGTGTGTGTGTGTGTTCCAATACCACTACCATAGAAATAAAGGAAACTGATAGCTATTGATACTGTCACATAGTCGCAGAATGCTAGCCGTAAGGCCATGAAATAGATAATCAATGTGCAGCTCGGTATGAGCCCGTGAATGCAGCAGTCTTATTCACTGTCTCTAAAGCATTATTATGTGAAATTCAGAGAGGGAACAGGTGACAGGCATCCAAGTCCTCCTTAAAGGCACAGTACACATGCCACTGACATGAAACAATATCGTGAACAATGTATCATAATGTCAGTTTCCAAACAGAAGTGGGCACCTGGCCTCATATTAAGCAAGACATGTACAGCCAGCAGTTCAATCCAGCCAAATATACTCAAAATTAGGGAATGTCATAAAATGTCATAAATCAGTCATACTAAAAACAGATGAAAGAAAACAAATGCACACAGCAGCAGCCTATGTATGATGCTTGAATTCTGACTGACATGCTCTTCACAGATATCGAATCCATACACCACATGGGAGGTTGGTGTAATGGTTAAGGTGTTTACTTTCACAACACAAGGTGCAGGGCTTGATTCTCACATAAAATAATTAGCTAGGCTTGAAAGAGCCCATAAGGGCAATTAACCTAGTACTAATCTATGAACTTATGTTTAGCCTAGTACTAACCTATGTGACCTGCTAACATGAGGAAGGTCATAGCAACAAGTACCAAAGAAAAAGTGTGTACTGAGCAACTGCACAAACAGAATGGCCAAGAAAAAATGCAAATCCATTCTTTTGGTTTTTGGTACTGCAAGTGTGTTTGCCCGATTTGTTGGTTAGTCATAACAACAAGTAACTGAATAGTTAAGAAATCTAGCACACTAATGTGTGACAGGAAGCTATGCAAGAGAAAGTGACATATCAAATGCACTGACAATTCTGTGCATGAAAAGCATTATTAGCAGAGAGCAATCAAACTCTACAACAGGAGTGCAAACATCTAATGAAGCACTAGGCATGGTATCATGCATATTGATATACATGTAATTTGGGATATGTAATATGACTCCATAGTCATATCTAAAGCTTAATGTTCTGCAAGGATGCCACTCATAGTAACAGCATGAATATAAACATCTGCCTATGTGCAGTGTATAACATAGGCAGACAATGCAGAATCCGCTATGTGACACATAGACAGAGGTAACATCACATTTAGTTGCACTATATCCATGTAATGGCAAGGTTAGTCCATATTAAACCTTTCAATCAATGATGCAGCAGTACAGCAAAATTAATGCACACACACACGCACACACACACACACACACACACACACACACACACACACACACACACACACACACGCACACATGTACACACACACATACACACACGCACACACATACACACACACTTTTACATGCACATGCACACACGTGCGAACACACACACACACGCACACACGCACACACACACACACACACACACACACACACACACACACACACACACACACACACACACACACACCATCAGCCATTAGACATCATGCATTGATTCAGATTACATCTTCCTATGAATTTTTGAAAACTATTTCATCAGACATCAATGTATGGTACAACAGTATATTGTCAGCTGGATGCAGTCCTGTGCCAGTTAGCAGGCATCCATATTACACAAGGTGCTTTGGATGTGAGTAATTAGCAGCCTATAGTAACATATGATGAACAATATCATATAATATATGCAGCTGTACACTGAAGCCAAAAAAGATATGTTGTAGCCTGGCTTCATGGTTTAGATGAACAAAGCCATGACTGCAATCCATATGACCTGTGTTCATTTAGAGTTGGATGGGAGCGAGCAGATACTGCTGGCTGAACCATCCTGGGGGAGCAAGACAATCCAAACTGCTACTTAGCTGAAACCTACAGGCATGTAGGTGCTGGGTTCAGCTGTATGGGTCATGTGTGCTCTATGCTGCACAACAATGCACCACAATGACAGGGAATAGGCTTGAGTGGTTGTGCACAATTGTCATCTGTGAGTACAGACCTGTGGATTCACAGAAATATATGGGGATTTGGGTAAGGAACCTCCATCGCTAGGTTTTACATAATGGCTCCCACCCCTGGCTCACTCAATTCTCTCTCCAGAGGAATGAACAAAACAAGAAAATGAATGGGTCATTGGAGTGAATGAAAGAGAAGGGCTCAGTGGTAAGTGGGGGATTGGTTAAAAGAAATGCTACATGGGAAGAGGTATAGAACAATCGTCAGGCACATGAACTGTGTAGAAACATGCATCACATGAAATGGTACTGCATAATGTTATTGGAAATACTGTAAATGTGGGACACCACTAAGCATCATCACCCATTCACAATAAAACAAGGCATTCATCCTGTGTACTTACCAGTGTATGAAGTATGCATCATACTACATCCAGATATAAAGGCAGCAATGTAATGCAGTCAGAACACAAACTATGACAGACAGATGGCTGCCACTTTGTAATCTATCATTAGAAAACTGAAAGTCTGGAATAATATCACTGTCCTGTATATACCATATAAAATTATCACTGACCAAATCAGCAGTGTCACACTGCCTAGTAACAAAGGGTTACAGCAAGACAGTGTGGTATATGATTGCTATGAAATTGTACTGTAGTTACTACTGCAAACAGTTCACAATAAGTACATGACAGAGAGGGGCAGGTAAAAAAAATGGTACTTGAGAGGATGACTGGCAAAGTGAGGAAAGGAGGACACCAGGAAAATAGATTGGAAGTCCACTATAACTTGTAGCTTAGTAGAATTATTAATATACTAAATGTAAGACAGAATGGTGTTTCTGGTGGCTTAGTATATTTATATGATATTTTTATCAAAATGTAGGCAGTTGGTGAAATGTAATATAAAACAGTAGTGCCAAAAACTGGGACAAAAAATAAGACATACAAGGGCATGCAGACAAGGGCAGACAGACAAGCTAGATGGGTGATGGGGAGTGGCATAATGGGAAACAATGATGGCAGGGAGAACAGCACAAAAGATTATGGACAAACAGGGCGGGAGGAAATGTATACCATATGCTGGAAATGATTGGGTGGTAACAACTGAAGGACAGATACACAAACTGGAAGAGGATAGGGCAAGCAAGCTTGTTATTCAGAGTTTATTGTGGATGAAATTGGTTGGAGAGAAACAACTTCCTCAAGGTGTTGAGGACACCTCTACTACACCTATGCAACACGATCAGATGAATTTGCTTTATTGTCTGACCTTAGTGGAAAAAGTAGCTGACAAGTTGCCAAATGGTATTGGGAATTCTGGGTGTAAACTGGAGGCACTATTTCACCAATGTGCCCAGACCACATAAAGCCGTAAGTGTGGCAGAAAGTTTGCATATTGCTGGTCACAGGTGGTGTTAATAAAATCAACAAGCCTGTCTGGAATGACCTAATGCACAACTCAGCACATAGCAATCTCTGTATCATTGGGTCAGCATTAAGATTTCCATCATCACCAGGATATTATTGTGGCATGTGATGGGGTGGCTTTAGTGACAGTCGTTCAGGATTCAACACTAGAGGAGGAAACACATCTGTGAATAAATGGGAAGTAAACAGAAAAGGGCCTATAGCGATGTCAAGACTACAATGTGAGTTTAGAAACTCTGGTAACTGGAGCTGATGTAAAAGTGAAGTGTGAAACTTGTTATGCATTAAAAGTGTTTTAGCAGAGAGTGCAGGGGTCTGTATTGTAATGTGTGAGCAGAATCATGTTAAGATAGAAAGATTTATGAATAGTGTTGTAGACAGAATGAAAATGTTTATAATAGCTAGTAAACAATGTTTAGATTAGTTAGAAGTTCCAATGAGTAAGTAGTGAGTGTCACTGCCTAAGCTGAGAATGCCTTTGAGATGTTTCCATAACAGCTTAGGTTTTCTGTAACATTGCTTCTGCCTTTTTGTTTAAGATAAACTGATTTGGCTATTCTTAATAGGATACATCTCATTTTCATATGAATGCATAGGTTGTAGTAATATATTGACTGGGAAGCCTTGTGCTGATGCCACAATTTTTCTCCATATCACATTTCTTATTTCAGTTTTGGGAAGATAAATCAGAAATACTGTATTGCAAAGCAACATAGAAATATATGTTAGTGTTAAAAGTCCACAAGTCCACAGCACCAGTTAGGTTTACAAAATACAAATCAACTTGCATTGTTTGACGAGCAAACTAATTCTTAGACAAATGCATCTGTAAGCCGATGGAAGTCAATTCTGCTCGTAATGTCGAGGAAAAGAAGAAAGAAGAGTTTCTCTAGTACACTAATCTGGTGATGGGTACCCAGGCATAGCTCTTCCCTCACCACCATGACAGGCACTTAACCTGAGTTCTGTAACTAACTACATCTATAATATTGTACTCCTGATCAGTCAGGCATGTCCACTTAGCAGATGGCCATGAAATTGAGAGGAAGAGAAGGAAGGGTGTATTACTCAGCAGGTTAACTGACCAGCAGTGAGTGCTGTACTCTTTGGTAGCAGGGCTATGGACCTGTGGTTTGGGTAAATTTTACTGTATGGCCTATTGGCTGCAGACACTTGCATGAAAATGCAGGGGTGTAGTCTTCCACATAACATCAGAAAAATATATAAATCTACTTGTAGAATGGGTTATTGTTGCGTAATTAATTGTCCCTGCATTGCATGAAAGATTGTTTGTTGTCAGTTGATGTATATACATTTGACTACAAGATCTTTTTTTCCATGAGGGCTGCAGTCTATCAGCTTGGTAAAAAAACTACATTCTGCTACCTAGGACTTTGTTAGATGGTGTAGAGGTTGTCACTACAGTTTAATTAAGTTTTGCATGATAATGTTTATGTTAGGTTATAGATGGACTCTGTTTCCCTAGTTTTACTTGTCCCATTTCTCTCTTAGATTTACGTAGAAGTATTACATGCCATTTCATGGCTGCCCTTCAATAAATGCTTACAGATTGCACTAACTTAGAGACTATGTGAAATAAAATATCTTGCAGAAGCTGCCAGAATGCTAAGGGTCTGTGGTGATCAGTTATTTGTTTTGTTTTATTTCACTGGGTTGCAACTGATTTCCAGCAGTGCGCTGCTTTTAGCCGTCTTGGCTCTGATCTCACTCAAAACTTTGTACTTGTAGATTTGACAGTCAGAGCTATCATAATATATAAACCATGGGTAGACGTTGTTAACCTCTTCCTGTTTACACAAACCACTTCATTGCCTTTGTTCCATTTTTTGGTTAACATGCTGCTATTAAGAGCCACTTAATTATAAGGAAACATTAGTCAACAAAGCTGGTTACTTCCTCTCTGTTGCTATGCAACAGTCTGTCTCATCTACTGTCTCTCTCTCGCGCTTGCAGAAATTTGCAATTGTTACTCAGTTACATATGTACAAAAGGCATCCATAAATACATGCAAAGCAAGAATAAATTAAAGAGACAGCAAATGTTTATAAATGGCTGGTTCAGTTATATTAAAGGGAACAGGGAACAGAATGTACCTTCTTTTTTCCTGTCATATTTACCAAGAAGTTCTCTTGCTCTTCTCATGTAGAAATCCTTGAAATAGTCATTGCATTTTATGAAACATGTTATCATCCTGGAAGCAAGGAAGATATTTAATACTGTAGGATTTGGCTAGTTGCCCTCACAGCAGGAAAGGTCAGTAAATACTCTTTTGTCTCACAGAATCGGCCAGCAGCTCTTGGCTTATTTTTATTCAGGTAATATTTTGAGACTAACTAGAGGAGCACAAGGATGTTTCTCTTGACAGCAGTAATAGCAGTCATACTTAGTCATGTAGAAATCTGCTCGCACAAAAATCAAACCCACAATTAAGCCAATAAAAAAGATATTTCAGCACAGCAGTGAAACAGAATACAATTAACATGACATCTTACTTTCAGTAGGTGGGCAGACCAGAGTATATAGTCATATATATATATATATATATATATATATATATATATATATATATATATATATATATATATATCTGTATCTAGCTATCTACCTCTCTCTCTCTCTCTCTATATATATATATATATATATATATATATATATATATATATATATAGCACACACACACACACACACACACACACACACACACTGTTTACCTCCATTATCCAAAATAACATGTACTTGAGTAATCCTATGGTTGATGCACTTTCGCGAAAAATCGGAATGCTGAATTCTGGTATACTCACCATAAACACTGAACCTTGAAACTCCCTACCTTTCTGGACCTAGGAACAAGAATTAACATGAGTCCAGAAGGTGGTGAGATTGGTCAGTAGGGAATGTCAGTGTTAGGGATTCCATCGGTTGGGATATAGGACATTTGCACTGGTGGACTCGAGGGTCTGTGATTCTGGATAATGTTGGCAAACCTATATACAAACATACACATATATACATACATAAATGCACAGATGTGTGTGTGTGTGTGTGTGTGTGTGTGTGTGTGTGTGTGTGTGTGTGTGTGTGTGTGTGTGTGTGTGTGTGTGTGTGTGTGTGTGTGTGGTCTTCAGCTAGTTAATAGAAAAGCTCATTTATTGTCTAGGTCTTGCAAAACACTTGTGCACGTCCAGAACTGATGGTTACGTGCTGGAAGGGAAGGTGTCTGTGACATCTTGAGTGGCAAAAGCTGGAATGTCCCTTTAAAGGTATCTTGCGTTGTTGCATTTTCACAAACCTTAACAATGTATTTATTATTTTAGATGAAATAATATTTACCAGTTAGTTTAAAGGGATTGATCCTAGAAGCAGACAGGAAAAATGTGGTTCCTCAGATTGTTCATCATGGGTCAGAGCAAGAGCTCTGAGGAAAAAATCAGGTTTCCCCAAAGACAGATGGCAGGTCAAGATCTACTATTGAGGTGGCACGGGGCAAGATCAACCAAACACTTTTTTTTTGGTGGAGGTGAAGTGAAGGTTTGAGAAGGCCTGCAGCTGTGATCCTGTTGCTGGATGAGCTGTGTGGGACTGTGCTTTGTCTGGTAAATATACCACTAAGGACTGTCAACTTTAATAGAATATACCATATATATATTGTAGATAACTCATTGAGTTAACTGAGAAAAGCCAAATGGGCTGTATTTTCATTTAATTTTTTGATTTCATTCTGCGAATAGACCTGTGTTTTGATATACTTCTATCTCCAGCGTCTTTTAAGAGATTAGAATAGCTGTATTTATAACTAAAGTTATTGATATATTATTAAATCTATGTCTTTATTTAAATAAAATCATTAACCTTCACCATGTCATCTTGAACAGAGGCATGCTTCTGACACAGCTGACCATACCATGCTGGCATCCCACCTTATTGAAACAAGGATCAATCTACATAGTGGTTGAGCAACTTTCTTGAAAATAGGACTTTTAGAGTTAAAAATCATCTCTGTTTTTTCTTCCAGTCATTTATTTCTCACTCAGGGTCTCTGCTGTTCTTCTTCTTCTTCTCACCTTTGTAAGCAAGCTACCTCTTGACCTGCTGCAACAATCAGTCTTTGTTTATGTTGATGACATGGTTAAAAAACTCATATTTAACCCAAAGAAAGCCATATCAATGATCCTTGGAACAAGGAAATGGAAAACAATTAAGGGAGTCACTCCACCTCAGTGCCACCTCTGCAGTTTCACTCAACTAAGTTCCACTGCTCAGGCAACATCTTCGCAGAACTTGCACCTAGACAGTGCCAATCCATCCCTCCACTTATAGCAGAAATCTACACCTACACCAACTTTTGATCAAATTTCTGACTATTTTTCTTCAAACAAAAGACTTTCAAGTGGTACAGCAGGGGACAAATCTCTTAACTACTTCTACCTATTCATTTGGGCCTGCAGGTATCACCTCACATTTCATAAACCTACCTTACCCAGGAGATACCGTATATGCATAAGAATGCTCCTACTTTAGCTATCTATCTATCTATCTATCTATCTATCTATCTATCTATCTATCTATCTATCTATCTGTCTCTCTTCTTCTTCTTCTTCTTTTGGCTGCTCCTGTTAGGGGTCGCCACAGCGGATCATCTGTTTCCATTTCTTCCTGTCCTCTGCATCTTGCTCTGTCACCCCAACCACCTGCATGTCCTCTATCACCACATCTATAAACCTTATCTTAGGTCTTCCTCTTTTCCTGTTACCTGGCAGCTTCATCATTAGCATATTTTTCCCAATATACTCTGCATCCCACCTCAGCACATGTCCAAATCAATGTAATCTTGCCTCTCTGGCTTTGTCTCCAAACCTTACAACCTGGGCTGACACTCTAATATACTTATTCCTAATCCTGTCCACCCACGTCACACCCAGTGCAAATCTTAACATCTTTAACTCTGCCACATCCAGCTCTGACTCCTGCCTTTTTGTCAGTGCCACTGTCTCCAACCCATATAACATAGCTGGCCTCACTACCCTCTTGTAGACCTTCCCTTTCACTCTTACTGGTACAAGTCTGTCACAAATCACTCCTGACACTCTTCTCCACCCACTCCATCCTGCCTGTACTCTCTTCTTCACCTCTCTTGCACACTCACCATTACTCTGAGCTGCTGATCCCAAGTATTTAAACTTATCCACCTTTGCCACCACTACTCCCTGCATCCTCACTATTCCTCTGTCCTTCCTCTCATTCACGCACATATATTCTGTCTTAGTCCTGCTGACCTAAATTCCTCTTCTCTCTCTCTGTCTCTCTATCTATCTCAAACATTATAATCTTTAGTTTCACATTATCTCCTCCTATTAACCAGTTATTCTCACATTCAAAGTTTGTGTTCATATATCATGGTTTTTGTTTTATCTCTCTCTCTCTCTCTCTCAAACCTTCAAATCTGGTAGTTTTCATCAGTTTCTACCATGACTGTATTTTACTCTCTGATGAATTTATCTTTTTCCTTTATTTTAATACAGCTGAAGTAGTTAAATTGCTTTTCAACCTTATGACCTTTAACAGCTGAGATGATGAGTGACTGTGCCCCTGCAAAGAAGCATTCCTACGTTCCAAAATCATGAGATGAAAATCTTACCTTTTGTTTCATCTCTCACCATGAGATTCTTCACTATTTAGATCATTCTCTTCACTTGTCCATTAGGTTGCAGATAGTGTGGACTTCTGAATTCCCACCCATACTAACCTTTATATTACAGAGCATAGTCAAAAATGACAAAATTCAGGTACCCCATCTTGGAAATCATTCATAGGTAAATGTTAGGTGATCAGCCTGCAGACTATAATAAGCCTAGCCCAGGGGTCTGCAACCTGCGGCTCTGGAGCCGCATGTGGCTCTTCCACCCCTCTGAAGTGGCGCCCTGTAGCTTTGAAAAATAATGGCCACTCTACTGCACAACACATACACATATGCGCGCGCACACACACACACACACACACACACACACACACACACACACACATACATGCACGCACGCACGCGCACACACACACACACACACACACACACTCACACACACACTGAGAGTGATCGAGTGACGGACTTTAAGTATTGCTCTTATAAACTTAGAAATTTGTTAGAATAACACTGTTTCTGTTGCCATGCATTCCACAAACACACAGAGAGTGATTGAGCGATCCCTGGCAGCAGCAGCATGTCCTGAAAGATTTCCGTACCACTCAACATCTTACCACAAGAAATCTGGACAGAGCCACAAATAGAGGGGAACAAAGGAACAAAAATAGGGACAGACTTTAAATATTGCTGTTATAAACTTGCTAGAATAACTTAATTTCTGTTAACACACATTTTCCACACACGCAGTTACCTCTCAACTTTGTTGATTTTTCGCAGAATGTCCTGACATCTGCCTCATATTTTTGGTCTGTTTCTCATAAAATTGTGTTTTTCTGGCAAATCATTGAGGGATGAAGTCTGAAAATATCGACAGACATTTGAGTTTCAGACTTCATACCCTTCAGAAAAAATATACTAATGCAAAATCTGTTATTCTATCAACTTTCTAAGTTTGTAAGAGCATTATTTAAAAAGTGTCCCTATTTTTGGGCCTTTTGCCCCATTATTTATGGCTTTGTCCAGATTTCTTCTAAGAGGTCAAGAGATATGACACCCACTCACACACATACACACACACACACACACACACACACACACACACACACACACACACTGACAGTGATCGAGCAATCCCAACAAAGGAACAAAAATAGGAATGGATTTTAAATATTGCTCTTATAAACTTAGTTCTTTTATATTTAGTATAATAACTATGTATAAAACTTTATATGCTGTGTTATCATCATTTTAGGGGTCAAATAGATTTTGTGGCTTCAGATAAATTTTATGTGGTGGGAGAGGGGCCAAAAGAGTGGGAGGATGAAATAATGGTTAAGGTGCAGAGTTTGGTTCTCACATGGGGTAACTAGCTAGGCTTCAAATGGACCAAAAGGGCAGTTAGCCTAGTACTCATCTATGAACCTAAAAATGGCTCTTTTGATAGTGAAGGTTGCAGACCCCTGGCTTGCCAATAATCAGGGGGTAGAATCAAACACTGTATGGTACACATGGAAGGCTAAGAGCTTAACCATTACACCAACCCTTCAAACATAAATGCGTTAATCACACTAGCACTTGAACATCTGTTACTTTGTTTCAAGGAATCTGGAATCATAATCTACCCATACAAGATACACCGCATCCTTAAATGAAGCACACTAGTGGGTACTAGACTTTGGAGTCTACCTGAAATGGGTTATGTAGCCTAATTTCATTTAGATTGATATTATGGAGTGACTTGCATATGAGACAACTCTGCACACTTCTGTCTGAGTCAAAATATTTCCTGGATACTATATTATAACTTTTTGTACTTTCCCCCTTCTTTCCTGTTCAAATATGTGATTCATGTACCCTCTCAACCATTTGTATTCACATTTGACTGGGAGCTATAAGCCTTAGACATAATCTTTTAAGACTGCATCAGTGCATGTTCTAAATAAGATCACTGCTGCAGTACACCTTAAAAATGAGATCTGGCTAGTCTACAAGGCTCAAGCTCCTTGCTTACATGCCATAATGTCTGCCCTTTGCATATCCCAGTGTACTAGTATAAGAGGGATTTGCAGATGTGCCAAAAACGCCGAACTTTGGTTACACCAGTATGCATATACAAACTTCAAACAGCTTCATGTTTAGTCATCCATTTCAATTGGCTTCAGCAAAGAACCTCGGGCAGATACGTTCCTCTTTGGAGACCCCTCCACTCTTTTCTTTCCTTTTTTATTTGTATAAAAAACTTGATTTATGTTGGTCAATAAAAAAGAAAGTGTGACACAGGGCATCAGATTGCTTACGGAGTCTCCAGCTTAAGTTGGTTATTTTTGTCTTAGGGAAGAGCAAGACATAACATCATGTCAATTTGTCAAGCATCCACATTCACCCCTAATACTATCTACCGTAGACTCAACACTCTTAAACTTTACCTTGAGAACAAATGGCTTAGGATGTTAGCTTGAGCTGCCATGACATTTTCATCTGATGTTATGCCTTAGTTAAAAAAGATAAACAAAAAATTAACAGAGAGGTGCCCAGAGTCTTTTCAAAGTCCTTTAAGCCTTTCAGACTACATAGACTTCATCCTCCTCTTCTGCTTCTGTTCTTTTAAATAAGGAAATAGATTATTTTTCTGAGGAGGAAGACTGACTTGATTCAAGCCAAGGAGATTTTGACTATGTGTCACAGAGTCCTTCCCCTTCTGGATTTGATTAATGCTGAAAACACTTTGGGTTGGATTCATTAACAGCTACACTAAGCGCATCTCTCATGTAGGCAGCATTGTGTGCCACACGCACAATAACATGGTATGTTGTGTTCATTAAATAGTGCGACACTTAGTGTAGAGCCACAAAACACAGGTAAATGGTAGAGTATGCTAATTACAGCATAAGTAGCTGAATTACATGCTAATTAACCAATCCAATATGGCAGAGCTACTCAGTGTAGTCATTTGCCCTGAAATCCAAAACTTAAGGTGTTGCTGCTGCTGCTAGACCTTGGCCAAGAAGAAGGAGGGCATTTAGACCCTATTTGACTTATCATGGACTTCATGACACATGAATTGTAGAGGGATACTGGGTGAACAGGGAAATACTACAGGAAATATGCAACCTCTGTTGCCGTCACCTGAGAAACCATTGCAGCGAAAACAAAGGTATGTGTACATTGCATATATTAGCTATAGGTATATTTCAGAGACGCACAGGGGTTATAGTAGGGGTGTCACAGGCCTCAGCTTCCAGAATATTGCATCAGTTTCTAAATGGAGTGCTATAACATGCAAGGGATCATATCTCTTTCCCACACAGCCCACAGAAGAAAGCAAGAACCATGCAAGAATTTTATGCAATAGCACACCTCCATGAAATTTTGGAGGCCATTGATTGCATGCACATAGAAATAAAAGCCCCACACAGTGCAATGAAGTCCATCAATAGAAAAATTATACTAATCTATAAACTATCATCATCTACAATGTCTGTGCAGTTAACCCAGGTAGTCTTTACAATTCACACATATGACACACCTGTGAGTTGTACACAAAGTTTTTTAAGGGTGATTTTCCACAACAGCATCTAGCAGGGGATTCAGGTTATGCCCTGGAACTGTGGCTCATGATACTTGTGAGAAACCCACACAATTCCAACAAGAAAGGATACAACAATGCCCATGCTCAAACTTGAAATGCCATAGGCCAGCGTCTTCATCCGATGCAGATGAGGAGTCTGAGGGTGAAACACCAGCCATAGATGCTACTGGCAGATGTAGGCATACATAATATGCCATGGCTCTGACTAAGAGGCAAATGCTAGCACACACTCTGAATACCTAAAAGAAGCAATAACAGCCTCAGTACATACATGTAAATATTAAAAATGATGCCCGACAAAATGCACAACCTTTAGATAACCATTTAATGGTTGTATTTGGTAGGAATCAGATACAGACAAACTTCAAGATGACCTGTCACATCTGCATTATTACCAAGGTAAGTCTAGAATGTGCACAGAAGAAACCAGTGGCATACTAATCTAGGGGTGGAGGATGTAATCTACCCCAGGTGCAAAAGTAAAGGGGTGTAGCCTTTCCTTTTCAACACAAAAAACTAAAAGCAGAGTTGGATCTTTTAAGACCTCTGTGCATTCCTGCTTGCGTTGATGGATGCATGCACCTGTAGCATTTTTTTCCACATTCTACAGAGAATTTATATACAAGATGTTCATGTATGTGTGTTTTTCCATGTTTTGTGCAGAATTTAAATACAAGATGTTCGTGTGTCTGGGGGTGGGGGGGTTAGCATACTTATCAAATCTGGACAAAGCCTAAAATAATTTGAGGATGAAAGCCCAAAAATATGGACAGATTTTAAATATTGCTCTTAGAATAACATAATTTGTGTTAGCATGCATTTTCTGAACAATATGAAGTCTGAAACACAAATGTATGCCATTATTTAGACACTTCAGTCCTCAGTGATGTACCAGAAAACCAGAATTTTTATGAGGAACAGACCAAAAATGTGAGGCTAAAATCCGGACATTCTGTGAAAATCTGGATAGTTGAGAGCTCTGCAGGTTAGTAAATTTCCCCAAGCTCAAACTTTGCACCTTGGTTATAGAAAAGAAGGGCCTGAATCCTCTACACCAACTACCAGACTAGTAAAAAAATAACTTTTGGTTCATTATCAAAGAACTGAGTTTTAGTGCATTTGAAAGGAATTGTAAGCTTCAGTGCATTTTCAAGGAATTATGAGCTTCAAGGGAAGAGCGGTTTAATGTTGCTCATGCTAAGTCTGATTTCAATCTGCACCTGTTTTGTTTAGCAAATGGTCATAACATAACAAGTATGCTTGCTTTTGATGCAGAAGGCTGTAGGTTCTACTTCCAAAGCATGTAGATGGCTTGCTGTTACTGTGTTGTACTTTAAGGGGGTGGGGTGCTACAGTCCTTAGTGTGTACTCCTTTGGATAAAACCACCACCATAACAGATAGAAGCAGGCAAAATCTGAAGGTAACTCCAAAGGATAAAACCACCACCATAACAGATAAAAGCAAGCAAAATATGAAGGTAATGCTACTCAATGCTAGCAGTCTAAACCTCAAAATGCACTCTCTTGAGGCACTCCTAAAAATGGAGAACATCGATATCTGTGCAGTAACTGAGACCTGGTTCAAGGCTCCTGAGAGCACCCCTGCAATACCAGGCTACAATTCTTACCACACTTTTCGGCCACAAAACCAGGACCAAAACACTAAAGGTGGAGGAGTGTCCATATTCACCAAGGATATTCACACCTCCAGGCTAATTGCCCAACACAATGCATCTGAAATTCTCCAGGTGCAACTAACACTAGGTAAGACTGCAATCCAAATTGTAGCTTGCTACAGATCCCCAACCATGCCCCAAGATTCTCATTACACCTTTCTAAACATACTGGAAAATATTAAGATACAACCAAACACCCTAATACTGGGTGATTTCAACTACCCTGCCATTAATTGAGAAAACTACTCAGGTACCAACTCCTTTTCCCAATGGTTCTTGGAATTCATAAATTCCAATGCCCTGGATCAACTAATCCATTGTCCCCAAACTTGAGCAAAACTAGGAAACCAAATACAAATTCAAAGGCTTCAGGCACACTGATCCAATGTAATAAAGATGTAGAAGTAACTTGTAAAGTCATTGTCCCACCAGGGGCTCCAATATCCTAGACCTGGTCATTACAAACATGGGAGATAGATGCTCCACACCAGTGGTCACCCCCTCATTGGTCAGGTCTGACCATAAGCAAGTCACCCTTGACCATCCACCCACCCCCACCCCCAGTTAGAAAAAAACTTAAAAAAAAAACAAAAAGCCAACTGAAGCTGAAGGACAAACTTCAAACACACAACACCCACGGATCTGGGGAGACGGATGAGGGAGTCTGACACTACACTAAGGCACTAGCAGCACATCCACTTCCTGGCATGCATCCGTGCCATCCCAAAGCTGCTCTTCTCCAAGGAAAGAAAAAAAAGGAAGCCAAAAGGGTGGTCCCCTGCTAACAAACAAAAAAAGAAAGAAACTGAAAAAAAAAAGAGAAGAAAAAAGGAAAAAAACAGCCTCATCCAGCCTCTGCTGCTATCATCCCTCAGCTCAAAAAAAAAAATTACAAAAAAAAAAAAAATTACCAAAAAAAGAAAGAACCTCAACCAAAGATTCTATAATTATGTCAGATCTAAATGGCAAAGCTCAGAAATGAATATGCAGTTACAACAGAATGGCATTAAATAGAATGGCATTAAATATACCAATATAATGGCATTGCCTGGATCGATTTAGTGCCAACTTCACCTCACTCTCACCCCTAAAGGGCCCATCTCAATACCAAAAGATTGCCAAATTCCGAAAATCACGGCCACATAGGTAGAAACCGCACTCTCCAAAGCTAAGAATACAGCATCCATGGGACCAGATGACATCTCAGGCTGTGTACTACATGAACTACCAAATGAACTGGAACCTCACCTAAGTGTCATGTTTAATCATAGCCTCACCTCAGGCTTCGTGCCCACTGAGTGGCGCACAGCTACAGTTATCCCGGTCCACAAGGGAGGATCCACCTTGGATCCCGGGAACTACCGTCCCATCAATCTGACAAGCCTGATTTGCAAGGGCATGGAACGCATTATCATGGAACTTATAAACAAAGACATTGGCAACCTTCAAACACTGGACCCCACCCAGTTTGGATTTGTGAAGGTCCGATCTTGTCTTCTGAATCTGATTGACTTCTTTGAATCAGTCTCCAGAGCTGTGGATGAGGGTAAGGCAGTCCACACAGCCTATTTGGACCTTGCCAAGGTCTTTGACACCATCCCCTACTCTGGAATCATAGATAAACTTACTAAGCTGGGCATAAATCCCTACATCACTCGATGGGTTGCTAACTGGCTTACTGACAGAACCCAGACAGTGAAAGTAGCCGACTCCAAATCCAGCTCCAGACAAGTGACAAGTGGAGTAACTCAGGGTTCAGTCCTGGGACCACTCTTGTTTGGCATCTACTTCTCTGAAGTACAGGCCAACACTAAGGGACTCTGGCTAACAAAGTTTGTAGATGACTGCAAACTGGGAGCCATTATTGAATCCCCAAATGATGTGGATATTCTACAAAAGGGCCTTACAGAAACAGATGCCTGGTGCCAGAGCCATGGGCTCAAGCTTAATGCCAAGAAATGTATAGTTATCCCTTTGGAAAAAACATGTACCCATGAATTACCACATAGGTGGCAGGACACTAAACATTGAAAGTGTGATGAGAGACTTAGGGACACAGGTGGACAGTGGTCTCACTTTCGATAACCACATTGCCACAACAGTCAAAAAATCCTTCTATGTGCACGCCTCATCACTAAGGGCTTTTCATCCAAAAAAAGGAGGTCATTGTCCCACTGTACTCATCCCTCATTAGACCCATTATAGAGTATAATGCCCCGTTTGGTATGTACCTCACAAGACATCTGCAACAGCTGGAAGGCCACAGAAATACCTCACTAAAAGAATCACAGGCCTAAAGCAGATGCCATATACTGACCGTCTAAAAAAAACTCCAGCTATACTCTGTGGCATATCGTCTACTCAGAGGCGATCTCTGCTTAACATACAAGGCCATGTCAAACCCTGAGCTGTTGGACATGCTCCACTTAAAGAAATCCCAATCCCTCAGAGCCACATGCTCCAGGGATCTAAACCTTGTCATCACAATGAACAAAACATGCTGGAGGGATAGGTTCCTGACCCAGAGACTCCCCATACTCTGGAATAGACTGCCCATACATATCAAGCAGAGCGCCTCATTGGCCCTCTTCAAAAGGAACCTTGATGATTGGATGGGAGATAGGAAATTCACCCCAGGGATCATGTCAGTCACCCTGCTAGACAGGGGCCTGGAGAAGTAAATATTGTGGGAAGAAATATCCAGGGAATTGTTATGGCTAGGCTTGCATAGGCCCTAGTGCCAATAGCCTAGTACCAACCTATGAACCTATGAGATGCCTAGTAACTATGAACCTGTTGTCAGTTTGCCATCGATTCCCCATTGCAATATTACTAGCTTGCAGCACAATACGAAAAGCATGCAGGTACTGCAATTGTGGCGAAAAGTCCAAACAGTCAAAAACACCATGGCCAGCCCAGATAGCAGTGTAATATCTTCATAGATTTATTATAGAAATGTTGCAAACATCCATATCAGCATACCGGTTTTGGCAAAGCCTTCCTCAGTGCTGTATAAAACATTACACTTTCCCCACAGTACAACATATATAAACCCATTCCAATAAATCAATTAACATAAATCATTAAGATCAGGTGGAAACAGTGTCCCAAGTTTAATAATCCAATCACATTCCTTTTTGTTTAACAAATTATGCCAGGCTATTTTGTTACATCAACCAATATTTATATGATCAATTTTAGTAAAGCTGTATTTAGCAGTAGTGTGTACAAGGGAATGTTTATACAAATCATTTGTCCTTCATTTATTAGGAATCTTACTCAAATGTTCATAAACCCACTGTTTCAATATCTGTGTCGACTGTTGAAGAAGACTCTTCAGCAGTTACTTGTCTGGAAGATTCTACCAGATATATCACCCACACTATTACACAGTTTGCAAAACAGCAAATATCAAACACACAAGAAATATTGGCAGAAGAGAATTATTTTGTTTTTACCATCACCCCAAATGCTGAACAATTACCACAGGGGAAGCATCCAACTAAAGGTTTCCCTTCCAATGAAAATTGCTTGCTACCTCCCCTACCAAAACCTTTTTATAATGGTTAAGTTGCCTATTGTTTTACCCCTACAATAGGTGAACTTACATCTCGATGGTAACCATTGTAACAACCTGTCATCTAGCATTAAAGTCCCTCAATGATGGTGTACTAATTCACAAAACAATTTTGTATGACTCCCATAGTTGGTAACCATGCAGAATGTTGTATCACCTTTATCACTAGCCTTATATGTTAAAAAAAAAATTCCTATCAACAGATCCAGCATGTTTACGAGCCTGCTGTATAACATTAAAGTAATATCCCCTTGCATAAAATCTCCTGGTAAGATCTTCATTATGTTTATTTATCTCATCATCAGATGAACAAATCCTCTTAACCCATAAGAATTGTGACTTAGGAGTATTATTGATAATATGAGAGGGGTGACAACTTCTTCTTCTCTTCTTCTCTTTCAGCTGTCCCCATTAGGGGTCACCACAGCAGAGCCTCTGTTTCCATTTCTTCCTGTCCTCTGCATCTTGCTTTGTCACACCAACTACCTGCATGTCCTCTCTTACCACATCCATAAATCTAATCTTAGGCCTTCCTCCTTTCCTCTTACCTGGTAGCTCCATCCTTAGCATCCTTTTCCCAATATACTCAGCATCTCTCCTCTGCACATGTCCAAACCAATGCAATCTCACCTCTCTGGCTTTGTCTCCAAAACGTCCAACCTGAGCTGACCCTCTAATATACTGATTCCTAATCCTGTCCATCCTTGTCACACCCAGTGCAAATCTTAACATCTTTAACTCTGCCACTTCCAGCTCTGACTCCTGCCTTTTTGTCAATGCCACCGTCTCCAACCCATATAACATAGCTGGTCTCACTACCCTCTTGTAGACCTTCCCTTTCACTCTTACTGGTACCTGTCTGTCACAAATCACTCCTGACACTCTTCTCCACCCATTCCACCCTGACTGTACTCTCTTCTTCACCTCTCTTCCACACTCATCATTACTCTGAACTGTTGATCCCAAGTACTTAAACTCATCCACCTTCACTAACTCTACTCCCTGCATCCTCACCATTCCTCTATCCTCCCTCTCATTCACACACATATATTCTGTCTTAGTCTTGCTGACCTTCGTTCCTCTCCTCTCTAGAGCATATCTCCACTTCTCCAGGGACTCCTCAACCTGGTCCCTACTCTCACTACAGATCACAATGTCATCTGCAAACATCATAGTCCATGGGGCTTCCTGTCTGATCTCATCTGTCAACCTGTCCATCACCACTGCAAATAAGAAAGGGCTCAGAGCTGATCCTTGATGTAATCCCACCTCCACCTTAAACACACCCATCACTCCCACTGCAGACTTCACCACTGTCACACTACCCTTGTACATATCCTGTACCACTCCTACATACTTCTCTGCCACTCCTGACTGCCTCATACAATACCACAACTCCTCCCTAGGCACCCTGTCATATGCCTTCACTAAGTCCACAAAGACACAATGCAACTCCTTCTGACCTTCTCTATATTTCTCCACCAACACTCTTAGAGCAAACATTGCATCTGTAGTGCTCTTTCCTGGCATGAAACCATACTGCTGATCACTAATCATCACCTCCCTTCTTAACCTAGCTTCCACTACTCTTTCCCATAACTTCATGCTGTGACTGATCAATTTTATCCCTCTGTAGTTACTACAGCTCTGCACATCACCCTTATTCTTAAAGATAGGTACCAAAACACATTTTCTCCACTCCTCAGGCATCCTCTGACTTTCCAAGATTTCATTAAACAATCTGGTTAAAAACTCCACTGCCATTTCTCCTAAGCACCTCCATGCTTCCACTGGTATGTCATTTGGGCCAACAGCCATTCCATTCTTCATCCTCTTCATAGCTATCCTTACTTCCTCCTTTCTAATCCATTGCACTTCATGATTCACTATCCCCACATCATCCAAACTTCTCTCCCTCTCATTCTCTTCATTCATCAACCCCTCAAAGTACTCGTTCCATCTGCTCAATGTACTCTCCTCACTTATGAGCACATTTCCCTCACTATCCTTTATCACCCTTACCTGCTGCACATCTTTCCCAGCTTGGTCCCTCTGTCTAGCCAATTGGTACAGATCCTTTTCTCCCTCTTTAGTGTCCAACCTTTCATACAACTCTCCATATGCCTTGTCCTTAGCCTTTGCCACCTCTCTTTACCATGTGCCTCATCTCTTTATATTGCTGTCTACTTTCTATATCTATTTGACAATCCCACTTCTTCTTCATCAGCCTCTTCCTCTGCATACTCTCCTGTACTTCCTCATTCCACCACCAGGTCTCCTTGACCTCCTTCTAGAAGGGTGACAACTATTAGCTTCCAATAAAGAATTGTAGCTATACTCCTTTCTAAATAAAGAAGTTTCCAAAGTAGCATCCATGGTTTTAACAATTTTAACATCCAAAAATGAAATCTCATGTAAATAACCCCGACTTATTTTCATTTAGATATTGTAAAAACTCATTTAAGTATGTCACATTAGATTTCCACACAAGCCAGCAATCATCTAAATATCATCTTCATATATTAGTTTCAGAAATATATATATATTATGGTTCATGTCATATATCAAATGTTCTTCCACATAACCCATAAATAGGTCCGCATAAATGGGAGCAAATGATGCCCCCATAGCAGTGCCTTTTAACTGTAAGAAACAGTCACCATTGAAGTAGAAGACATTCTTAATCAACACATGCTCAGTTAAACAAAGTAAGAATGTGTCAAACCCCGGGCTACAGATAGATTCTTAGTCAACACATGCTCAGTTAAACAAAGGAAAAATGTGTCGAACCCCAGGCTATAGATATTAGCCCTATTCAGCAAAAATTAACTGCCAGCAAACCTGCCTAATGGGGGATGTTGGTATATAATGCTCTGATGTATAGGGTGCACATATACCAAGTAGCATCCAACTGCATATCATTCACAATCATAAGAAACTGTGTAGTGTCCTGTATATGGGCTCGTACATATATTAATAAAGGTGTTAAATATTGTGTAAGAAAAACAGATAATGGTTCCGTCAAAGACCCATGCCCAGCAACTATGGGTCTACCTGGAGGATGTAAAGCATCTTTATGTATTTTTGGTAACATATAAAAATATTGAGAAGAGGGATCTGACACCGTAAGATGATACACAGTATATTTACTAATAATTCCCTCATAGGTTTATAGGTTCATAGGTAGGTACTAGGCTATTGGCCCAAGGGCCTACATAAGCCTAGCCAACAATGTTTCCTGGCTTATGCCACCCAAGAAAGTTATTTTCCTGTGCCACTGTCGAGCAGAGACACAGACGTGATCCCCGGGGTGTATTTCCTATTTCCCATCCACTCATCAAGATTTTTGTTGAAGAGTGCTAATGAAGAACTTTGCTTGACATAGATGGGTAGCCTGTTCCAGAGTATGGGAAGTCTCTGGGACAGGAATCTATCCCTCCAGCAAGTCCTGTTTACTGTGGTGACAAGGTTTAGGTCCCTAGAGCGTGTAGCTTGGAGGGATTGAGATTTATTTAGGTGTAGCATGTCCAACAGCTCTGGGTTTGACATAGCTTTATATGTTAGGTGATATGCTATGGAGTAAAGCTGGAGTTTTTTGAGGCGGTCAGTGTAGGGCATTTGTTTGAGGCCAGTAATCCTCTTTGTGAGGTACTTCTGTGGCCTTTACAGCTGCTGCAGATGTCTTGTGAGGTACATTCCAAAAGAGGCGTTGTACTCTATAATGGGTATAATGAGTGTCGAGTAGAGGGGAACAATGACCTCTTTGTTCCTGGATGAGAACCCTTTTATGATGAGGTGTGCCACATAGAAGGACTTCCTGACTACTGTGGTGATGTGACTATCAAAGGATAGACTACTGTCCATCTGGATCCCAAGGTCTCTTATCACACATTCGGTGTTAAGTAGATTGCTGCCTATGTGGTAGTTCATGGGTACAGAGTTTTTACCAAAGGGGATGACACTGCATTTTTTGGCATTGAGCTTGAGGCCATGGCTCTGACACCAGGCATCTCTCTCAGCGAGGCCCTTCTGCAGAATGTCCACATCATTTGGGGACTTGACTATGGCTTCTAGTTTGCAGTCATCTGTGAACTTCATTAGCCAGAGGCCTTCTGTGTTAGTCTGTACTTCAGATAAGTAGATACCAAACAAGAGAGGTCCCAGGACAGAACCCTGTGGTACTCCACTTGTCACTGCTTTGAGGTCAGATTTGGAGTCTGCAACTTTTACAGTGTGGGTTCTGTCAGTGAGCCAGTTGGCAACCCATCTTGTGTCATAGGGATTTATACCTAGTTTAGTCAGTTTAGCTAAAATTCCAGAATGGTGGATGGCATTGAAAGCCTTGGCGAGGTCAAGATAGGCTGTGTGAACCACCTTACCCTCATCTACGGCTTTGGTAACTGACTCAAAGAAGTCAGTCAGGTTCAGGAGGCATGGTCTGCCTTTTACAAACCTGGACTGGGTGGGATCCAGAGTTTGGAGGTTACCAATGTCTTTGTTTATGAGTTCCATGATGATACGTTCCATGGCCTTGCAGACCAGGCTCATCAGACTAATAGGTCGATAGTTCCCAGGATCAGTGGTGGCTCCCCCTTTGTGGAGTGGGATAACTGTTGCTGTGCGCCATTCATTGGGCACACAGCCTAATGTGAGGCTATTATTGAACATGGTGCTTAAGTGGGGAGCCAGTTCATTCTGAAGTTCGTGTAAAATGCAGTCTGGGATGTTGTCCGGTCCCATGGATACTGTATTTTTGGCGTTAGAGAGTGCAGCTTTTATCTGCGTAGTTGTGATTACAGGGACTCTGCATTCTTCCTGTATAGATATGGGCCCTTTAGGGGGTGACGGGGGGTAAAGTTAGTACTGAACCTTTCTGCCAGGATGTTGGCACTATCAGTTGGTTCTATAATTTTTGTGCAGTTGTGCTGTAACTCAGAGCAGATCTGGGTGTTGCCATCGAGATTCCTGACATAGCTATAGAATGCTTTGTGGTTGTCCTTAGAATTAGTGGCAATTTTGTTTTTGTAGCTAGCTTTGGAGGATCTTATAAGGGATCTCAGCTTCTTACTGAGGCTGACCAGGGAGCTCCTCCACTCATGGGATTTTACTCTCTTTAGAAACAGTTTCTTCCTTCTTTTGTACAGTTTGTTTATGCCAGGGGACCACCAGATTGGCTTCCTTTTTTTGGAGGATAGCTTTTTGGTCCTGTTTGGGATAGCACGATCCATGCACTCATGTAAGTGCTTATAGAGTACATTTGTGTAGGATTCAGCAGTTGTAACTGTATTGTCCATCTGCATGGGTGTCATGAAGTTCACCACTTCTGTCTTAAGACAGCCAATGTCTCTAAGAGAGCCATGTCTCTAGCCAAAGTTAAAACTCATCAATTTCTTTTTAAAACTTTAATGTTGGATCTAGAACCATCTTTTGATAAAATTGTCCATCCATTAATTGGGTGGTAGCCTCCTGAACATACAAAGAGTAATCCCAAGTTACAATAGCTTCCCCTTTGTCAGCATGTGTAATGACTAAATCACATTTTCCCTGTAAACCTTTCAAAGCAGTAATTTGTTCACTTGAGAGGATTTTATTCCCTACCTTATAAGACAAATTAAAATGTGAATCCCTCAGCATTTGCTGTTGAAATGCCAAAACATGCTTATTCATTGGTGGAGAAAAAGAAGAGGGTTTAAATGGAAACTGTTTCTCAGTAAAAGCAACATTTCCAAAATATAACAACAAATTAAGTTTCCTACAAAAATGCAACACAACATTTACAAATATTTATTCCAACACTGCATAAGTCGGCACAAACCCCAGTCCCTTATTTAGCACCTCAGCTTCAGCAGAAGTCAAATTAATGGATGAAATATTGTGAAAAAAACGATTCTGAATTTATTTTGGCATCATCAACTAAAATAATGCTTCTAATGTTCCTACAAATTTTTGCATGCTTACGTCCAGCTCTCCGTTTTTTCTTAAATGGTATTTATTTTTTGCCCTCGGTGATTCACCCACTATTTCAATATCTGTGTCAATTGTTGAAGAAGACTCTTCAGCCGATGATTCAACATGTCCATCAGTTTTTTTCAAAATGGATCTCGGTCTCTTTTTTCTGTTATATCGTTCTCTATTAAACCCACGATTCCTAGGCAATGTATTCCTATTACGAGAAAACTTAGTCTTACGAGCAGTAAAAGCTTTTCCATTCATATAGTCGGCAGAATCACCTTGGAATTTATTAACTTTCCTGGCCTGCAGCTCACTCTCATAAGAAGACACTGTAAATGAAAATATTTTAGACTGTTTAATATAATTACCATGTCCCATAAACATTTAATTTGCTCAACTGCCTGCATAACTTTAGGAAACAGTTTATTAATCTGTCATTCATAAAATGCAGCCATTACATGTACAAACATCATTGAAGTTGTTTGTTGTGCTTTAGCCCAATCTTGTGATAACATATCATCCATCTCGTAAACCACGTGGTACATGTATATCCGCAAACCTCGCGGACTAAATTGCATGGTCTCATAAACTTTTAACAGTTTCAAATGCCATACACAAGCCCATAGTTTTTTGACTAGCCCAGTCAACTGTTCAAAGGCTCCACCACAACCACAAGTCATAGCAGGCTTAATATCTTGAGAATCTATGTTTGACGAAATAATCTCAAAAACCTGCAAATCATCTTTATCAGACACCAGTCCACAACATACCACTGGTAGATCGTTATTCCATAAGTTCTCCATCAAAAATGACACAATAATCCAAATGTTTGAAGAATGCCAAATCTAGAGGTGCCAGGCAAGGGAGAGGGTTTGCAGCAACTATGCCAACAGCATGCAAACACTGAACAGCAGCTCAATACGCAAAGCACACAGGTATGGCAACTGTACAAGGCCAAAAGTCCAAACAGTCAAAAACACCATGGCCAGCCCAGATATCAGTATAATATCTTCATATATTTATTATAGAAATGTTGCAAACATCCACATCAGCATATTGGTTTCTGCAAAGCCTTCCTCAGTGCTGTAAAAAACATTACACATTCCCCACAGTACAAAATATTTAAACCCCTTCCAATAGATCTTCTCTCAGTGCAAGTGATCACTTACATTGAGAGCAAATCTTTTGGAAATGGACCCCACGGCTTTACTCAGACAGCTAGACTTACTACATTTAATCCAAGATTTGCTTAGTGGCAATGCCATGCCCTTGTTCTCCACATTAATGTAAGGGCATTGATGGCACCTACCACATCTAGTTGTACTAACCCCTTTAAACTCATTAACATGGGAACCTTCAGAAAAAGAGTGACCTGATTCAAAATAGTTCTTTAGTTTTTTTTTTGATCTCCTAAACACAAGAACTTCATTCATTCCCTCATCATGTGAAAAAATACCTCAAAGTTTACATACATACATACATACATGCATACATACATACAAATATTTCAAGCATGGGCATTAATGCGCTTCTAGCTTGCCAGTATACCAAAACACCTGTTCCCATAAAAGTGTCCAAGCTCTTTTTAAAAATATCTAAATTAATATTTGCTTTAATGTAATTTGGTAGTCTGTTCCATGCATCAGCTGCTCTCTCGGAGAACCAATTAGTACACTTCTCATTCCTATAGAATCTTCTACATAAGTTGTCTGATGATTCTCCAGTACTTTTTGATAATCTCAAACATTCCCAGAGGTAGTTGTCACTAAATGCCCTAGATACCTGAATAAGATCTCCTCTTAGATATCTATGAGACACTGTACAAGTTCAGATATTTTAGTCTTTCATATTAACTTAAATTTGCACATCCATGAATGCTCTTGGTATATTTCTGCTGTACTCTTTCCCGTTTACTCATGCTTGTTTTCTTATAGGGTTTCCATATTATTATTCCATACTAAAGTTTGGGTCTAATGTAACTAACAAAAAATTGCTTCATCATTTTTGATTTCCTAGACTTTTTTATAAATCTTTTTATATCACCTATAGTTCTATAACTATCATTAACCAATTGGTTATTGCGATTAGAAAAACTCAGAGCTGAATCTACCCATATACCCAGGTCCTTAAATGAGTCGACAGTTTCAATCACTGTGTGCTGTATTAAATATTCACCTTTCAATTTATGTCTCCCAAATCCCATATGCTTAGTTTTTGATGTATTTATCAGCATATTAGTTTAGTAGCAAGATTCTTTATTGACTTTACATTTGCCATATAGGTCGTACCATGTCTTTGGAAATTTTGTTCCATCTTTGTTTGCATTGTTAGGCATTACACAGTTGTTCTATAATATTGACTGAGATTTTGTTTTTAGTTCTGAAAGACCAAGGTTGAAATTAGTGGACATTGTTCACTGATAGCTGGGGTAAATGTCTATGTGTACATATAGTTGAATGGTTCCTTGATGTTGGGTTTGGCCTGATTAGTTGTTTTATCAGTCAGTCTAGTCAGAGATTGCTTAGCATTTTAAATAGTTTGGCATATCAGAACCATTGGCATTAAGATTATAATCACCTAAGATAATGCAATGTAATGTATTTTATATGAAACATATTATTAATTGTATTTCTATACTGTTGATGGATGAGGGTGATGGGATTTATATAGCATTTATGCAGACATTTAACTTGTTCCCTAAAGTTCTGTGACCTACTATACAATTGGGGCTTTTGTCACCCTGAGATATAGCTGATGTGTAGCTAACAATTTTGAGAGAGAGAAGTTTTTAGTTAGTGGCATAGGGCCTCCCCCACACCATAATTACAAGTCTTATAATTTATAGGATGTTGTAAATTTCTCTGATGAAAGAAGAATGAGAGAAGTTGTTTTTGGCACAAGTTTCAGTTAGGGCGATAATGTGAGATTTATGAGAAAGGATCCATGCTTCCAATAGTTTGTTGTTAGTGCTACATATTTTGAGGCTTGCTATTTTAGGAGTATGTTAATATTTGTTTGTGGAGGGAAAATAGGTTGCAGTAGCTGTTTAGAGGACCATGGTTGAGTTGAATGTCTCCAGCAAGCTTAACCTTCTTCTGCACCAGGTAGAATAGTTTGCATAAAACTCTGTTTTATCCAAAGGTAATTTGTTTTTGTTGAGGAGATAAGAGTTGAAGAATGTATTGCCTTTGTGTAAAATAATTTAAATATTTTATGATTTTTTGTGCAGTAGTTGTATACCAATTTTAATAAGAAGGTCTGTGTTATTTATTGGAGTTGCAGGTTTGTAATTAAAGTTGTTTGGTTCATGTTTAGTACTGTAGGGAAATTTGGCATTAAGGTAGGTAAGCACAGAAAAGAGACTCATTAGGAGTGGTAAGGTTGTAGCCAGAGCCAGATCAAGCACTAGGTAACCAAGGTAGTCTCCTAGGGTCCAGTGGCTGGGAGGGGGTCCCTGCTGACTAGAAGGGGGCCTGCTAGCTGGGAGATTATTTTTTTAATTAAAAAAAAAATTACATATTTTTTTTAAGAAGAATGCCCTTTGCATCCGGTAGCGTGATTTGTTTATGTCTTCATCTTCTGCATCTGTGCGATCTGTTGTTTATGTCTTTGTCTTCTGTGTGCATGGAATTTGAATATCAGAAGACATTTGGACTGCAGATTACAGATGGACAAGTAAAAGGTAGGTGTGTGCAAGAGCTAGATAGGTAAGGGTATATGTTTGTGTGTGTGTGTCTGTGTGTGTGTGTGTGTAAGAGGTAGGTAGGTGTGTGTGTGTGTGTGTGTGTGTGTGTGTGTGTGTGTGTGTGTGTGTGTGTGTGTGTGTGTGTGTGTGTGCGTAAGAGGTAAGAAGGTGTGTATGTGTGTGTGTGTGCACGCGTGTGTGCGTGTGCAAGAGGTAGGTAGCTAGATAGGTGTGTATGTGTATGTAATTGGTAGGTAGATGTGTGTGTGCACGCATGTATAAGAGATAGGTAGGTGTGTATATGTGTGTGTTTTCAAGAGGTAGGTAGGTGTGTATATGTGTGTATTTTCAAGAGGTAGGTGTGTGTGTGAGTGTGTGTGTGTGTGTGTGTGTGTGTATGTGTGTGTGTGTGTGTGTGTGTGTGTGTGTGTGTGTGTGTGTGTGTGTGTGTGTGTGTGTGTGTGTGTGTGTGTGTGTGTGTGTGTGTCACAGGTAAGTAGATATCATACCTCTCAACTGATTTTTGCAGAATGTCTAGATTTTTGCCCCATATTGTTGGTCTATTCCTCATAAAATGCGTGATTTTCTGGAAAATTATTGAGGATTGAAGTTGATAAATAATGACAGATATTAGAGTTTCAGACATCATATCCTTTAGAAAAATGCATACTAACACAGATCTTGTTATTCTAGCAACTTTCTAAGTTCCTGAGAGCACTATTTGAAATCTGTCCCTATTTACTTTAGGCTCTGTCCAGATTTCTTGCACTAAGAGGTTGAAAGGTATGGTAGGTAGGTGTGTTTGGGCATATGAACTGCCCTAGTTAAGGATAGCAGGTAGTTAGTATTTACTCAGGCTCAAACCTTGTACCTTAGTTACAAGAAACAAGAGCCTGAATCGGTTTACTATTAAAATTTCGAACGGCACTCCGTTGACTGTACTATAGTTGAACACGGAAGTTCGAAAATGATAATTGCGAACTCAAAAAAACAATCTAGGAATGGGTTTTAACATGGGTCGAGGTAGGGGAGATGTTTGTAGTTCAGAATAATACTAAACACCTACCTCGACCCATGTTAAAACCGTTCCTAGGTTGATTTTTTGACTTCGACATTTGACGTTTTCGAACTTCCGTTGCCGACTATAGCACAGTCGATGGAGTGCCGTTCGAAATTTTAATAGTAAACTGCCTGAATCCTCTACCTCAGCTACCAAGCTGCATTGTACAAATATTGGGTTTCAGGTACATTTTTCAAGGAACCAAGTTTCAGGTGCATTTTTCAAGGAATTGAGCTTCAGGTGCATTTTTCAAGGAACTGAGTTTCGAGTGCATTTTCTAGGAATTGTGAACCTCAAGGGAAGAGATGTTTACTGCTTCTCATAGTTATTAGTTCATCTGTTTTGTCTAATTGCTTACCGGAAAAATGTTTAAAACTATACATTTAAAACATGCTCTAAGTGGTATTGCATTATACAAGAGATACAATTTAATACAATCAAGAAGGTGAATCAAAGAACTCTTGCATGTTTGCTTCATCTTTTTACAACGTACAACTGTTTTGTTTACCAAATGGCATCACTATTGTGCTATAGAACTGAAAAGCATTGCCAGCAGCACAACAGTTAGCATTTGATGCAGAAGGCTGTGGGGAATACTGCTGCAACATGTAAATGAATTGCTGATACTGTGTTGTTCAGTCCTGAGTATGTCCTCCTTTGGATGAGATGACCAGTAACTATGAACCTGTTATCAGTTTGCCATCCATTCCCTATTGTAATATTAACAGCTTACAATTTTTTTTAATGTAGCAGGCAATTTATTCTTCAAGGGCAGCAGGCACTGAATTTGTATATGAAATACTGAAATATAAAGTTGTTTGCTAGCAGCAACCTCTTCATTAGTTACAAATCTCTTTAATGTGAAATTATTCAGATGACTTTTACTTCTGCAGAGATTGTGCGTATTAAGTGATATTGGTGGATTATAATGACAGATGTTTTGAGTGGCCTTTTATGGTTGAAATTGTTTTGAAGTGGGCAATTTTGTCATTATTGGTTCATATGTTTTGTTTAATTGCTTACTGGAAACATTTTAAAACATGCTCCAACAAGGGATACAATTTAATACAATCAGGAAGGTGAATCACAAACCTCATGCATGTTTGCATGGTCCTAAAAATGTATGCAAGGAGACTATGATTTGAAAACAGCCCAAAGGAAAACTTAATCTGCCACTGGCCAGATGCATTTTCTTTGAATGTGTCTTCAATGCTGTTTCAATGAATGTGACTTTCAAGGGCAGAGAAGTTTTAATGCTAAGTCTGTTTTCATTCTGAGACTGTATTGCTTTGTTTAGCAAATGTCAATCAGTGTCTGTAGAATAACATTTGAAATAAAAGTTTTAAATTAAATCCAAATATCTGTACTCATTTTAGAAGTAAAGCAGAAAACAGTATAAGGTTTGAACAGTGTTAATGGTAACCGGGGAAAAATAGCTAAGTAATGGGACACTGGAATGGCTACCAGGGGTGGGTTGATGGGGACTGTGTATGGGGGTGGTGGCTGTGTATGAAGGGCCCCAATCCATCACCCTGTCTAGGGCCTTAATTGACCACCATCTGGCTCTGGTTGTAGCCAATTTTATTATTGTCATAGTTTTCTTATGGGTTAGGAAGTGACGTTAAGGCTGAAAATAGGTTGGAAGTGGCCGGGATAGTGGCTGTCTAAGTATAAACTTTTGATATGAAGATAGGTGGGAATATGCATAGTGGGGTTTAACCCCCCCTTGATTTTCCAAAAAAAAACAATCAGTGTGGTGAGCGGAGGCTACTTCCAGTAGAAGCTGCTGATATCAGGCCCATAGATAGATGGTAACGTGGAAAAACAGTATGAAATCTGTTAAGCTGCTAATGGATCACAACAGACCAAAGGAAGAGCATGGAAGATAGTTAAAGGAAGTACTAGCTAGGAACTGAAAACACAGGTTGAAATCTGAGTACAACCTTTTCTACAGACCAGTTAAGCAAAAAAAAATCATTTAATCCTAGATGAGAAAAATAGCTAAACAGGGATAATCATAAGACTACAACTATTTAAAATAGCTTTAGTTATTTAAAATGTTGAGATATTTGCTATTCTCAGATGTCTCTTGAATCCACAGTTTGAGTGTGTGTGTGTGTGTGTGTGTGTGTGTGTGTGTGTGTGTGTGTGTGTGTGTGTGTGTGTGTGTGTGTGTGTCTAAGTGGGAAGCCCTTTTTTTCAATAATATAATGAAGGAAAAAATCTGAAGAAGTTGGTATGGATCCTTACTGTGGTTTGTGGGACAACTTGATTTCTCTGATTAAAGAAATGTGAGTGTTTGTGTCTGTGTGTGTGTAGGTGTGTGGTAGGTGTTCCTTTCTTCAACAGTATAGCAGAGGAAAATGGAAGAAATTGGTATGGATCACTCCGGGACTTTGACAGTTTGATTTCCCTCACATAATATCTAATTGATTCCCACCCAGGACACAAGACAGAAGGAGAAGGAAAATGATGTCATACAGAATTTCTAAGCAGAACAAAAGTTATCTGACCTGGAAAGGTGGTCTGATTCACAAAGTGGTTTTGCTGAAGTCATTGTGAAGAAAGGGTGACTGGAAAGGTAGCTGCATAGAAAAGAGTAAATATTTATTGTAATCTCTTGGCAGGTATTACATTTCAGTCTAAATCTCTCTGTCCCATTGAGCCAGACAGCTTGCAGCTAGCTTTTACTTCAGATTCAAATCTGCAGAATTAAGGGCATTGTAAATTGATTCTCAGTGAAATTCCAATGACAACATGAAAGCCTACTTTGCTAAGAATGTGACTCCCCAGTGGGAAATAAGAAACCTTTTGTAGAGCAACTTGTTTAGTTAAAACAAGAGAAAGGCCAAGAGGAGAGGCCTTTGGACAGCATTCTTTTCATCCCTTTCAGAATACTGCTTTTAAGCTTAGTTGTCAAGAAAACTACTCCCTGGAAGTTGAGAGTAATTCACTATTCTGTCACCCTTTCAAGTAATCATTGATAAAATTTCTGTCAACCTTTCAAGTAATCATTGATAACATTTCTCTCACCCTCTCCTGTAATATGTGAATGTTAACATACAGTAACCATCCTGCCATGTAATCTGTAAAGGTCAACATACAGTAAACACTCTGATATGTAAGCAGTACATTTTGACCAACATTACATACCTTGCCCTGTAATCAGTTCTATATATACTACACACTCTGTCATGTAATTAGAGAATGCTGACTTACAGAAACCACCCTGCCATATTGGTGAATGATGACACACACTAAACACCCTGCATTGTAATTAGTGAATGTTGACATACAGTAGGCACTCTACTGTGTAATTGGTGAATATTGACAGGCCATAAACACCCTTCTGTGTAAGCAGTCAATGCTGATATGCAGCAAACACCATGGCGTGTCATTAGTGAATGCTGATGTACACTAAACATCCTGCCATGTAATCAGTGAATGTTGTTAAGTAGAAGAAACCTTGCCATGTGATCACTGAATGATGATATATAGTAAACACCCAGCCATTTAATCAGTGATTGTTGACAATATAGTAAACACCGTGCCATTGAATCAGTGAATGATGACATACAGTAGCCACCTCCCCATGTACTCAGTGATTGTTGTCATACAGTAAACACTCTGCCATGTAATCAGTTACTGACAGCCTACAGTAAACACCTTGCCATGGAATGTTAATGCCCGTATATAGTAGATGTCTTGCCATTTGATCACAGTTTAAAATCTATAATATAATCAGTGAATGTTACCATGCAAAAAAAACACCCTGACATTTAATCTGTGAATAATGTCATGTAGTAAACACCTTGACATGTAATTAGTGAATGCTTACCTATAGTACAAATCTTCCCATACACTCAGTAATGTTGGGATATAGTAAATAACCTTACTATTTAATCAGCGCATGCTGATGCATTCTACCATGTAATTGGTGCATGCTGACATGCAGTAAACACCTTCTCTTGTAATGTGAATGTTGACATGCACTAAACACCCTATCATATAATCAGCGAATGTGGACAAACAGTTGACACCTCACCATGTAGTCCATAAATCTTGTCATACAGTAAACACCCTGCCATGTTATTAGTGAACATTGTCATGCAGTAGACACCCAACCATATAAAACATAAGTGTTATCATACATTAAACACCTTGTCATGCAATCAGTCAATATTGGCATAGCCATCCCGCCACGTAATCTCTGAAGATTGTTTGGCAGTACCCAAATTGTTTAGTTTATTACCAATTGACAATTTATGCAATACATCTCATATAGACTGCTGATTGTATGAGACTTATCACACCATTTTTGTGGTTTATTCAAGGTGCTACTGGTATATACTTCAAATTGCAGTTCTTCAGTTTTCTAGTGGAAAAGCAACTTTATTTAGACAAATATATGCCAGCAGGGCATTTGGCTGTACATGCAGTTTTTGAGGCCCTTAGTTCAGCCCTTTATTGTATATAGAAAAAAAATTGGAGGCTGTCATTGGTAAGTGGACCCCATTACCTAAATATGTTTTACTAAATGCGACTTATTAAGGACTGACACAAAATTTGTTGACCACCTTCTAGCAGGTTTGGGTATGCTTATAAGTTCTAATAGCCTCCAGAAAAATGTGAGTACTGAGCAAAGTATTGAATGTTCTAACATTACAGCAATATTTGTTAAATGGCTTCTTCTTACTTTCAGTGGATGTGGTACAATGAATGGCTGAGCTGATAACACAAGTAATGGAATAGAAGGGTTTCAGACAGGATTGTGGTGTTCCAGTGGAGATCTTAAGTGTGCATGTAAAGCAGTTTGTTAAAGGCAAGTCATTAATTATGAGATTAGCAGACTTATTAATAGTTTAATTTCTGAAGTATCAACATAATAGTATTACTCAAAGATCAGCAAAAAAATAGGAGTATGAAGATAATTTTTTTTGACTAGAAGAACAAAATGTAGACAGCAGTGTGTTACTCTAAATAAATGCTTCATGTACACTAGGAATGATTAGTTATGTTAAAGGCAAATAATTTGCAGTGCCTTTGTTGACTAGTTGGTTCAAAAACATCAGTTCTGAAAAAAATATATTACTTTTCTAGAGACTGCATTACTTTGGGCTGACCAAAAATCACAGTTATTAATAAACATGTAACATTTTTCTTCAACATAGTCAGTGTTTGCCATGAAGGTGATGAGGCAACTAATGTTGCATCCTTATGCATTATTTATATGATTCAAAGGGGAATAGCTCACAGGGTGGTCAAATGTCACAGCTGATAGCCTTTTTTAGTTTCAGTATTATTGATTCCACAGTCTGATATTGTTGACAGATTTCAAACAAGCATACATTCCAGAGTGGGGTGGGGTGTGTTAGAAGCAAACTGATTTCTCTTTATCAAAGAATAATTGGCTTCATAACTGATCAAGAAACATAAATCAACTTCATTATGTTCTTGAAATTCCTTATGGAAAAATATTTATAGATATAGAATAATGCCTCTGGTACATGAACCTACACAGTCTTCCTTAGTGTTAACCAACACTGCCTTGAAATCTCTAATTGTAGATATTTTGAACCCCAAAACACCATAAAAATAACCATTGATTATTTTAGTTCAAATATGAATGCCATAGCAAATTATGAATTTTAAAAGTTCAAAAAACGAAGAAAAACAAACCACTATAAAATGATAAAAAGGATCCAGACCACGAATGAAGGCGAAATTAACTTTATGTACAAGCGCTTCCGTCTAGAAAAGACTTCATCAGATACATGAAACACAGGTGCTACACAATACTTATATAATGCCTCATACAACATCCAATTACATTATTAAAGGAACATACACAATTCACTCAGAACAATGTATATATATACATAATTGATAATAAAATGCTGTTGACCATGACCAAAAGACAGAACAAGTGCAAGAAACCAATATTGTTTATAAAACAAGTAGCATTAAACCCTATCTGCTTTAGCTAATAAAACTGGCTTAATACTGACATATTCATTAAGACCAGGTATAATATTTGCCCTCAGCCTAAGCTGCCATTTTAATTCTTTATTTAATAAAATGTTTTTACAATCACCCCCTCTTGCATTATTCCTAACAACTTCAATAATGCCAAATTTGAAACCAGAAAAAGACACACTTATCTCTGAATGTTTAAATAGTGTGCTACTGTCTTTACCTGTCCTTATATCATAAATGTGTTCATATATCCTGTCTCTGAAAGCTCTCTCAGTTTTTCCTACATAAAATGCAGGACAACCACCACACACAGCCAGGTAGACCAACATCTTAGTTCTGCAATTACCCTTACAGAATCTCACAATACTATTAAGCCCATTCCTTAATCTGATATGTGGATCTCTAAAAATGTGGGGACATTGACTACAACATCCACATGGAAAAGTAGCTTTATTTAAAAATTGGACATTACTGTCAGTCTGTTTAAAATTTTTTTTTTAATTCTTTCCTGTCCTAAAAGTAAATATGGGTTTGGATCCTACTGCTTCAAAAAGATCTTTATTAGTTTTCAGTACACTCCAATTAGAACTAATAATATTGGTGAAGGTATCAGAGAATGTTGTAAACTCTGTAACACAAGACCCCTGAAAATCTTTTCCATCTCTAATCTGAGACCTTGAGGCAACGAAAGGTTGACCTAGCAAAGGCTTGTATTTTTTGCCCCATTCCTCATAAACTTCACCTAATATATCACAAACCATATCTGAAGGGTATTTCCTTTCAATGATGTATGAGGCATTATATAAGTATTGTGTAGCACCTGTGTTTCATGTATCTGATGAAGTCTTTTCTAGACAAAAGCGCTTGTACATAAAGTTAATTTTGCCTTCATTCGTGGTCTGGATCCTTTTTATCATTTTATAGTAAATTATGAATTTTATTATTCTTGGAAAAGTGCATTGGACATCATAATATAATTTTACTTAGTGATTTTACTTACCACTGGTCAGTTGAGACAAAGTTAGGGCTCCTCATTATATGTACAGGAATTAATTTGTCAGTATAATATCTTACCATGTCCTTAATCAGTTAATTGAATTAAAAAAAAAACATGTTAAAAAATTGATGGATTACATTCTACAAAATACTAAAAACACAGTAAACAATATAACTGTTAGGTCTCTGTTAGGCAACTTAGCCCATAAATCTATTACCTTTGAAATAAAGGGCAATTCATTTGTAAATAACATAAACAAGAGGTATAATTATCAAAAAAATAATTATAAAAAATTAAAACTGACCTAGCAAATGTACAGTGGGGAAACATCATTAACAGATATGATAAACATAATGCTACAAAATATACTAATGGATGCTTTGAAGTCAATTGCTAAAGAAAATGATATTAAACTTAGTCAAAAGCTTCCTAAATGGTGGATTAAGTAGTTAATAAAGCTGTGTAATAAGAAGAAAGGATATTTCCTTCAGAACAAAAAATATCCTAGTACCACTAATACATTTTAACTTAACAAACTTAGAAAGGAATTCCAAGCAAAAGTTAAACATGATTAAATAAAATACAAACAACTGGCAATGTATACTGAAAGCAAGAAACATACCGTAATTACATTAGCACTTAAAAACTGCAACTCTGTTTTGTCACTTACACTTGGAGATCAGATCATAGATGATTCAAGAACAATAATTAATGAATTTAATAAATATGACACCAATATTATTAAATTATGTTCTACAGACACAAATATTATTTTGAATAATATTGTATCTAATGGTGCAGAGGTTGCAATTATTAGTATTGAAAATGTTACTAAATCATTACAGAAAATATAAAAAGCATCTGTGAGCCTAGACAAATGACGAGGAACATCATTATATAATCTTAAATCTAAATAACGTGTATGATTGCATATCATTTTAATGAATTACCCTACATTGGTACTGCACAAACAGTATGGAGACATACTTCTGTAACATCCATTCATAAAAGAAAGTTTGTCATGGGTGAGCAACTACAGACCAATTAGTTTGATGTCTCTCTTGGGAATATGTTGCATGGTAGATTTAATACAAAAAAAAATATCAAATTTAAAGCATTGGATCTCTATCGACATGGCTTTTTAATGCTGGATCCACATTTGCAAATCTTATCAAGTTTATAACCATATTAGACTTACACCTGGCATAAGTCTAGCCCGTGGTGCTCTGTTTTTAGAATTAGCCAAGGTATTTTGCAACCTGCTTTATGAATCCATATCCAGATGCATAAGTGTAGGACATAATCCCTGTATAATATATTGGATAGTGTGATGGAATACTGGTAGAACTCAATCAGTTACCATTCATGGGCATGTTCCATATTCATTACCATTTCACTCACAAGTTCCTCAGACTTCCATATTAGGCCTGTTATATTTAACCTAGTGCTGTCAATGTTTCCTAGACACAAAAAAATTGAGTTAACAAATATGTTGATGAGTGTAAGACTGGCTTTACAATCATCAGCAGTAAGGATTTCCCAGGAAATAATAGATATCTATATAATATAATGAGATGGGCATCAGATTATAGGTGATATTTTTTCCACAAAAAATGAAAAATCATTTACTTTGGTAAATAATCAATCAAAGAACATTGAAACTGCAAGCTGCAATATTAGCAGACATATATGAATTTAAGGATTTAGAGATAACAATTAGAAATACTTTTAAATTTTCAAATCATCTTTTATTTTTAAATAAGAAGCGTCTTTACTAAATTATCACTCATGACATAGGCAATCATATATTTATACAAATGAAAACAAACCATATTGACATATTTTAGTTGAAAACATTATATATCACTTATAATCTATCCAGTCATTGTCAGTCAAACAATACACAACTCATTCTAATCTTGCCTTCCTTTAAACCTCATTCTTCCCCTAAAATGTTATTCTGCATGCATTGTTCCCACAATTCCCATTTTTTTTCTATGTAACATGCTCCTACCCTTTTCAAAAGATCCCATTTCCAGTTGTTTTATCTCTGTTACTATATTCACTACTTCTAGTACAGTTGATTTAGACTTTGATTTCCATTTTCTAGTAATTGCATTTTAGGCAGTCACCATAATTAGACTATGCAAGGCCTTATTATGTCTAGGCAATTTCAATTCTATATCATAGCACAAAAAATAATTTCCTTAGTTATACCAATTTGCTCATCCAGTATTTCTGATAGAGAAGTCTGCAGGGAATTTTTAAAGTCTACCAATTGATTATACTCCCAGAAAATATATTCCCAATTATCTCTTTCTTCCCCAACACACCTCTTACATTTGCTATCTACCTGATGAAAATTTCTTTGGGGCCTACTTAACAAAAAAAAAACTACTTATGTAAACACTTCCAAGCAAAGATCCTAAATCTTCTAGACTTTGTTGTATATTTGGGAGACATACATACATCCTCCCATTGTTTCTTTTTGAATTGCTTATCCAATCTCTCTTCCCAATCCTTTCTACCCTCCTCTGATGGATTCTTAAAGTTATCATGTAATATTTTATATGCTCTGCTAATTATTTCTTTTTAACAGCAGCTTTTGTTCTAAATTTTACTAAAACTCTACCAGTGCTGGTCTTTCTCTTAGGGTCTCACTCTTTACTTTTCTTAGCCTATATGCTGATATCAATCCTTGATAGGGAAGGCAATCTCTAGCCTGCAGGACAAATACATTATTGGGCTCTTCCCATTCTATTACATTTCCCTGTCTACTTACTTGCTTCCAATACCTTGGTATATTTACCAGTTTTCTCCAATAAATTCCAGCCCCCTCATGTGTATTTCCTGTATCCCTAATAGCAGTCATCTTTATTGGCAGAATCTCCTTTCTCAATTCCTGTGTTGGCTTAGTTCTTAGAATAGTAACATAAATTACACCAGCGAAACTGGAAAAGTCACAAGCAAATTCCCAAATACCTGCTCCGAGAGCAATAAAGGTACCTGTGCTTAAAGGTGTAGCGTCCGGCTGTGAATGCATTTGAATAACTTTTATCAGTTCTGAAAGCAAACTGCTGCTATCCATAGCAGGACTTCCTCGATCTCGGACCAGGAACCACAAAAACAACTAGTAACACAAATTACACCAGCGAAACTAAAAAAGTCACAAAGCAAATTCCCAAATACCTGCTCCGAGAGCAATAAAGGTAGCCCATGCACAAAAAAGATGGTAATCAGCCGAAGTAATTCCAATGCAGCAAAATTAATTTATTGATCCAAAAGGTTACATCCAAAACATATGACAAAACAACAGCACAAACAACAAAAGACTGAGCGCTTTCGTCTCCCTTCGGAGACTTCTTCAGAGACAATTAAATTGGCCAAAATACATTTCTTATATACTAAAAACCACTAGTGGGCTGGCAAGTAACATAATTGAATAATTAATTAATTGATTCAAATTCCTTTTAAGGTGTGTATCACAGATTAGCAGTGGTTGTAAGTCAAAGAATTAGCTGTTTAAACCAACTTTCAACCACACTAAAAATAATAACACAGTTCTGTTGGTACAATAAAATACAGTTCTGTTGGTACAATAAAAGTCAACTAGCGCAATGAAGTACAACAAAACATGAATAGCACGTAATACTAGTTTGTAACTATTTTACTAAAAATATAAATACTGTATAGTACACATGTTAATACAATAAATATAAATGAGAGTATGTTAAAACCTTCTAAATATAAATATAAAATATAAAATACCATAGGTATAGATAAGAAATATATATAAATTGATGAATTATGTAATATAAAATGCATATATGTATATATATTTCTACCCTTTTCACTTGTATATTAAGTGAATTTAATATTATTTTAATAAACATTAATACTTGTACTATAGACGTGTATAGCAAAAAGGGGGTGTGGGTTATATAATAAAATAACAACAAAGACAGAAGGTAAACAATATATATATATATATATATATATATACTTTCATATATTTTACTTGAAACAACTTAAATAACACTATATTGTCATCTATCTTTTGATAGTTTTCTTAGGATCAGCGGCTAAAATTTTTAAAACTGGAGTGATAGATATATGGTCATTGAGACCTTTCCCTCCACATGCATCCAACCGCAATTGCCACATCATTTCCTTATATTCAAGTTTTGTTTCCCAGTCTCCACCTCTGTCTGTTTATTTCACTTCTTCTAACACCCAGAATTTAAAGTTAGCTTCTTTGCAATTCAACACATGTCTATATAGGGCATTGTTTACATTTTGTTTGTTAATATCTCTAATATGTTCATATATTCTTGACCTCAAGTGTCTCTCAGTTTTTCCAACATAATATTTCCAACATACTTTACAATAAACAAAATAAACAACTCCTTGGGTATAGCAACTACTGTAGCTCTTAGCTATCAAAGTTATCCCTAAACTAGGCAATACTATTTCCTTTTGTTCTGCAATAAAAGAGCACTGGGCACATCTTCCACATTTAAACGTTCCCTGCTTTTTGCTCGTACCTTGCTTGTTATATATTCTTTGTTGTTCCAGGATATTCTTAACATTTCTATGTCTGTGGCCTTTCCAGTTGGTGCAGGTGTGTTGGAGAAGTACATGCCAAACAAGGTGTTATACTCAATTATTGGTAATAACCTCTTTTTTTCTGGATGCAATCCCTTTACTTATGAGATGAACCAAATAAAAGTTTTTTTTCTGACCACTGCCACTACACAATGGACAAATATGAGATTGCTGTCAACCTGAGTCCCCAGGTCTCTCACCACAGATTGTGTGCTTAGGGGGTTGCCATTGATGTGGTAATCAGTAGGGGCTATGTTTTTGCCGATTGGTATGATAATACATTTTTTTATGTTTAACATAATGCCATGACTTTGGCACCAGTCATTTGTTGCTGTGAAACCCTCTTGCAGTATGTTAACATCATTTGAGGAGTCAATGACAGCACCTCAATGACAGCACCCAACTTACAGTCATCCACAAACTTCATCAGCCAGAGGCCTTTTGTCTTTGCCTGGATCTCTGAGTAGTAGATGCCAAACAGTAGAGGTCCCAAGACAGATCCCTGGAGAACATCACTAGTGACTGGTCTGCTGTTGGAGGTGACGGTACCTATTTTGACCTTGTGGGTCTTATCAGTGAGCCAGTTGGCCACCCACCTGATGAAATAGGGATTTATACCAAGTTGTGTTAGCTTTTCGATGCTGCCCGAGTTGGGGATTATGTCAAAGGCCTTGTCCAATAAAGGTAAGCTGTACATACTAACTTTCCCTCATCCAGGGCCTTGGTGACAGTCTCAAAGAAGTCAACCAGGTTCAACAGGCAAGATCTACCCTTGACAAATCTGAACTGGGTGGAGTCAAGTGCTTGGAGATTGCCTATGTCCTTTTTTATGAGAACCATAATAATGGCTTTACAGATCAGACTTGTCAAGCTAATGGGATGATAGTTTCTAGGGTCAGGAGTGGCATCACCTTTGTGCAAGGGGATGACATTGGCACTTTTCCACTCTGCTAGAATGAAGCCTGTACTTTGGCTGTGGTTGAATAAGGTGCTCAGTTGCGAAGCTAGTTCTTGCTGGAGATGGTGCAGAATACAGCCTGGGATACTATCAGGTCCCATGGAAGCTGGGTTTTTTGCCTTGGATAGGACTTTTAACACTTGATCAATGGAGATGTGAGGTGCAGGGCAAGTATCAGGGATGTTGAATGGGCCTTTGGGGAGGATAGCGGGGTGAAGTTTGCACTGAAACTATCTGCTAGCAGGTTGACTAAGTCAACAGGATCAGTGTAAGTGGTACCGTTAAGTATTAATTCAGAAAAAAAGTGGGCTTTGTAGTGGAGGCTCCTGTCATAGCTTTAGAAGGCTTTGTGGTTTCCCTCTATTTTGGAGGCTAGTTTCAATTCATAATTAGCTTTGGAGGTTTTCACTAGTGATTTAATTTGCTTGTTGAGGCTGAGGAGGGAGTTTTTCCAATTTGGAATTTGTTCTTTTTTACCTTTGGACAACAGTTTCTTCCTTTTGTTGTAAAGCCTGCTGATAGAGGATGTCCACCAAACAGGTCTGTGTCTCCTTGAGGAGCAGGTTTTAGTTCTGTTGGGTATGGCTGAGTCCATGCAGTTGTACAGATGCTTGTATACTTCATTGGAATACTGTTCAGCATAGTTGTCTGGATCCTCTGAGGGTGGTGGTGGTGTGAAGCTAACGATACCCTCTCTTAGGAAGTTGTAGTCAGCTTTTGAGAAGTTTTTTAGCCTGGTTACGGCTGGGGGGGGGGGGGGTTGGGTGGGATAGAAACTTTGAATGAGACAGATCAATGATCTGGTCTCACCAGGGAAGAACATACTGTGGGAGTGGTGCAGCAGTCACCCATGTTGGTGAGAACTAAGTCCAGAATGTTATCTCCCTTTGTGGGGGATGAGTTGAGCTGGTCTAGTGCATTAGAAATGATGAAGTCAAGGAATCATTAGGTGAGTGCATTAGTGTAGGAATAGTTCACCCAGTCTATGGTGGGGTAGTTGAAATCACCAAGGATCAGGGTGTTAGGGGGTACCTTAATGGAGTCAAGTAGGTCCAGGTAGGAGGAGTGGGTGTCCTGAGTCATGGAGGGGGTGGTCTATAGCTAGCTATAACTTGGATGGGTGTCTTGCCATCTGTCAGTTGCTCCTGGAGTAATTCCAGTGCATCATGCTGGCAAACTAGTCTGGAGGTGTGCCCATCCTTAATAAAGATAGAGAATCCACCACCCTTAGTCTTCCTGACCTCATTTTGGGGTCAGAATGTGTGGAATGAGGTATAGCCTGGTATGGCAGGGGTGCTCTCTGCAGCCCTGAACCAAGTTTCTGTGACTGCACAGACATCATCATCTTCCAGTGCGAGGACAGCCTCCAGTGAGTGCATTTTCAGGTTAAGGCTCCTAACGTTAAGCAGCATGACCTTCAATTTGCTTTTTGACAGATCTTTTATGTTGGAAGATTTGTCTTTGGGACACAGCCTAAAAATGCAGAATGGGGGAGGCAAGAGCCTTGGCCAGAATCTGGAATCCCAGGGGTGACAGGTGGAGGCCATCTCTGGCAAAACATTGAGCCTTGTCTACCATGTCATCCCAGGCAGACAGATACTGGATCCCCTTGGAAAGACACCAGAATCTAAGCCAATTGTTGAAGTCAATTATTTTTTGTTGGTATTGTGATATCATTCTTAGTGAAGGTAGGATACTGCTTAGGGTGAGGGTCATACCTGCCTAGGACACATACTCTGAGAGCTCAATCATGTCTCTTTTTATATAGTTCAGGGAGGTATGTCTCAAGTCATTTACACCAACATGGACAATGACAGACTCATACTTGTACCTGTTGTGGAGAGACTTAAGTGCATGTGTGATGTGGTGGATTCTGGCACCTGACTGACCTTCTTCTTGTCAAGCCTGGTGAGGGGGACATTGGTTTGTCTCACAATTGAGTCACCAATGACTAGTATGTTTGTTTTTTTGTTATGCCTTATGGGTTGCGTTGGTTTATTGTTATGCCTTATGGGCTATGTTTGTGAGATACTGGTGTGTTGTCTGCTGTGTGTGATGTGTTTGATGTTGTGTGTGGAATGCTAGTGAGTGTGTTTTGAAGGCCTCTGCTGTTTAGGTAACTTTTTATTGAGGACCTCTGCATAGGTGGGTGTATTTGGTGCTTGGCTATGTGATGTGGGTGGTGTGGGGTTTGTGCTGGCAATCTCCTCTTTGTCAGGAGTACTGACTGTGCTGCGAGAGAGCATGGATTCCAGGTTACTGATGTAGATGCATTTCTCACAAGTAAAAGAATTATGTGCTAGGAGAAGAGGGCTGTCAGTGAAAATGAGGCAGTTGCTACACTGTCTCAGTATGCCCATGTTAACTAGGCTGACAGGAGAAACTGATGGGAATTGTCCAGACATAGTGTTCTGAATACTTGGTGGACTTATAGAGAGAGGGTTTTGAGAAGGGTTTGTCCACAGGAGCATAGACCACAAAATTCTTCTTAAATGTAAAATAACTGGCCTGAAGCCCAAGTGCTAAAACCAAAACTAAGATGCTTAGAATAGCAGATAAATGTAATCAGGCTACTAACAAGCAGTAATAAATGCAGCAGAATAATAGCTCTTGAACACCTAAGAGCGCACAGCAAAGTAAAATAAGGTAATAAAGTAGGTGGAACACAGTTACAGTAAGAGCAGCTGAATAATGTGTATTTTTTTGTAAAGTGGAGAGGGAGGAAACAGAATATAATTCAAGATTAAGAAACTAAGGGAGTTGGCATTCCCAAATGCTCTCTCTGTACACAGTAAACAGAGCTGATGAAAAGGGACTGGTAGGAGTTTCCAAAATCAAGGAAGCAAGTGGGTAGTCCTTCCCAGATGATCTCACTGCAATCAGTTGAGTGAGCAAATGAGATGGGGCTGGGAGGAGTGTCCAAAGAAAAATGTTCAGCAGGGCTGGGCAATTCCAAAGCCCCCAAGTTTAAAAATACAACACTCGAGCAAGAGGGTTGGAAAACAAACAAACTGCAGAGAAAGAAAGAGAGAGACCACCAATATTAAATCAATATTGAATGAAGCAAATAGTTAAAACTGTACTGCATTTATTTATCACTGAAACAGAAGAAGTGCAAAAAGGCAGACTTATATCAGCTTTATATATCCAGATGGTTGTAGAATTAGTCACAGCCAGCTAAACAGCTCTGCTACTGAGCACAAATACACAGACGTGTAACTATACTAATAGTATAAAATTAAAGATAGACCCCCCCCCCAGGCAATCAGATAAACACAAAACTTCACCGAATGTAAAAGCAACCCACACTATGAAAGTGGCTGGCTTAGCGCTCAAGTGCTGAACTAGCCCTGAGGAAAAAAAAACTGCTGAGAGAGAGAGACCACCAATATTAAATCAATATTCAGTGAAGCAAATAAATAAATGCAGTACCGTTTTGTTAACTATCACAGAACAGAACAAGTGCAAAAAAAGTATACTTATATCAGCTTTCTGATAGAATCAGTCACAGCCAGCTAAACATCTCTGCGACTGAGCACAAATACACAGAAATGTACCTATACCAGCAGTGTAAAACAAAAGATAGACCCCCCAGGCAATTAGATAAACACAAAACTTCACAGAATGTAAAACAACCCCCACTATGAAACCAGACGGCTTAGACCTCAAGGGCTGAACTAGCCCTGAGAAACAAATTGAATTCCTGGGGACTTTCCTGTAGATTGGTTATACATCACCATTTTATATCATATCCTCCTATCATAACTGCTAGGAATTGAGCCTCATCTACCTCTAGCCTTGACATATTTAATTATTCCATAAACATTTCCATTTGTACCTCTGCTTGATTTCCATATTTCTCTGCTTTATACAGATTTTCATAAAATTTCTGAAATATTTCTAGCACCGCTACAGGATCTCTTGCTATCTTCTTTGTTATAGGCTCCCTGAGCTTGGTGACAATCCTTTCTACTTTCTGTTGCCTGAGTCATTGTGCTGAAAGTTTTTGTCCTCTGGAGATATTATCAAAAAACAGCTACTTAACAGCAATCTTTCTAAACTCATGCATATCATCAAGGTAATCTCTTATTTTCTGTTTAGCATTCTGCAATTGCTCCTCTTCTTGTTCTGTGAGATTCTCCCTGTTCTGAAAAACTTAAACCTTTGTCAGTCCTTCTAAATAATTCTTGTTATTTCTTAGCCATATCTCTCATTCTTTTATTTCCACCAAATTTTTAAACTCTAGTTTAATTTTTATCCCACTCCCTAGGTATATTTTCAGAAGAAGTTTCTATCTTCTCTAATAACTCCTGAATCATTTCCACTACCCATTTGTTAAATTCCTTACTTTTTAACAGATAGGTGGGAAAGTACCAGTGTCTCATTTTAATTTCATTACCCTGCATTTTTATTTTCATTATTGCTGGTGCATGATCTGAAATAGTTATTGAAGGCATATCAAAACTTTCAATAAAATGCACATGTTCCTGTGAAATATAAGTTCTGTCCAGCCTAGACCAGTTGTTGTATCTTGGGGAATAATATGTAAATTCAGTCCGAACTCCTGCTACTGAATTCACATCTTCCATGCCAAATATTTTCATAAATTTCTTCAAAAATCTACCCTCTTTTGTTATATTTTCCTTCAGCCCCACCAATACATCCTCACTGCTGTAAATCAAATTCCAGTCCCCACCTGTAAATAAAATTCCTACTGAAAGTTGGTTATTTCTCCCAGAATTTTCTTAAGCTCCATCAAGCAGTTTAGGTGGAATAAAAATACATGCCAGTATAATCCTCCTCCCTTGCCAATAGCCCCTTAGTACTGCAAATCTACCATTATTATCTCTTTATCTGCTATAGCTACTGGTGCTCTTCCTGCAAATAGTATAAGTACTCCCCTTTTCCTTTGTCCCAGATAGTCCTCTGAATAACCATCCTGAAAATCTTTATCAAATTCACATGCTCACTTCTTTCTAAATGTAATCAAAAAAATAGTGTTTAAAACTGCGACAATGAAAATAAAGTGAAATAAACACTATAGTGTGCCTGGAGGAAGACACACACTCTGTAAGCTATAATACGACCTGTTTAATAGACAATAACAACTCTAAACATACGGACAGATAAAAATAACAAACGGATCAAGCGCTTTCATCCACTCAGCATGTGGACTTCATCAGAATCAATTATACAATTATCTAAAACTAATTTATACTTTTTTGGCGCCACAATGATAAAACCATTTAAACAGATACAACCTTAATATACCAAAATATACATATTCAAATCAGTTGCACTCAAATGACTCCATTAATACATATACATTAAAATAATCAAATGAATTATGAACACACCCATTACAACTAGTTCATTAATAATAAGTTGCATAAAAATAAAATAAAATAAAATACATACATGTACAGAGAATGTATGGATTGTGTATAGGTGTTTCAAACCATTTATATTATTGTTTTGAGTATTTTTATATAAAGTTAAAATCCTATGGGAAGTAATTAAATACATGAACTAAACATAAAATTTAAAATATCAAATATATGCCTATAAAAATATGCCTATAAAAAAGCCTCTGAATGACCAATTTAATTATTAAAACTACAGCAATTACAAAATGTATACAGTAAATGTTATTGATTCATAAACTGCTGTAATATAATTCATAATGTCATTTGTCCAATACTCTTACATCCTATACCTGTCTATTATATCTGTCATAGTGATATAAAAAATCTGTATCCTACCATATAAAATACTGTCACATAATAAAGGTAATGTATGTGCATGTGACCATATGCATATCTATCACCTATTGTGACTTTTGTAAAATAGGTTTGATAGTATTTATGAATCGTAACATTTACTGTATACATTTTGTAATTGCTGTAGTTTTAATAATTAAATTGGTCATTCAGGGGCTTTTTTATAGGCATATTTTTTATAGGCATATGTTTGATATTTTAAATTTTATGTTTAGTTCATGTATTTAATTACTTCCCCATAGGATTTTAACTTTATATAAAAATACTCAAAACAATAATATAAATGGTTTGAAACACCTATACACAATCCATACATTCTCTGTACATGTACGTATTTTATTTTATTTTATTTTTATACAACTTATTATTAATGAACTAGTTGCAATGGGTGTGTTCATAATTCATTGGTTATTTTAATGTATATGTATTAATGGAGTCATTTGAGTGCAACTGATTTGAGTATGTATATTTTGGTATATTAAGGCTGTATCTGTTTAAATGGTTTTATCATTGTGGCACCAAAAAAAGCATAAATTAGTTTTAGATAATTGTATAATTGATTCTGATGAAGTCCACATGCTGAGTGGATGAAAGTGCTTGATCCATTTGTTATTTTTATCTGTCCATATGTTTAGAGTTGTTATTGTCTATTAAACAGGTTGTATTATAGCTTACAGAGTGCGTGTCTTCCTCCAGGCACACTATAGTGTTTATTTCACTTTATTTTCTTTCTAAATGTGTTTCATGTAGCATGACTATTTGCATGCTACACTTTTAATATAGTTCATGACTTTCTTTTTTGTATATATCTGTGAGAACATTTACATTTAAAGATAATACAGAAAGTACTGTCATTATGTTAAGAAGTTATTATTCCTACCTGTTATGTGTAACAGCATTTGTTTCTAATCTCTAGTTCCAGCTTTTGTGTTACATGTGTACACTATTTGGCAGGCTGATCTTTTACACAGTTGTTTCTTGTCATATCCATGTGAACCTATGTAATTTCTTACAAAACTTTTGTTTTAGTGAAAGTCCTCAGACAAAAAAACAAACACACACCCCAAGAACATCCCCAAAACCTATTTACTCAATAAAAAAATAAATGTGGACATCTTTAAATATTGAAGTTTAACCCTCCTAATAGGAACAGTTTTACCAGACTGACAGCCACAGTTACAGACTTGGACTAACCTATAAGGAAGGTTATCCACACTGTAATGCATGGTATAGCCTGTGTTTCTACCTAGCGCTGCCTGGTTTTGTCTTATCTTTATTCCTCTCCTGGATTGGGAAAACACTTGAATGCTTTCAGAAAACAATAGTCACTGAAGGAAAGAAGTATTCTGTTTTTATTGCCCCTTATCCGATTATCTCTGTGGAGACATGAGAATCAGATACACAGTTGCCTTTACAAGCACTCATTTACTTGCTATAGGAAAACTTTTTATTATATTCAGTGTTCTTTTTTTATTTATTTGCTTCTCCTTAAAAGCTGTTACTAGATCAACCCAAGGGCCTTAATCCAGTCATTCCCCTATGCAAACGTAAGAAAAAGCACATACATTTTTTTGTATCATGCTCTTTTAACCAGACTTTTCTTTTTTTACATTGTAGTGCCTACATTTCTCAAAGCCGAACAAGGAGAAATTAAGAAGAAGGAAAAAATACAGGGGTACCTGTTTACATTAGTATCCTTATTAAGTGGAGCTGCTTTGCATTTGACATCCTTTGCCAGAGGTTCAGAGTGTTTCTGATTGAATCCAAGCCATCCAAAGCTAAGAAGAACACATTCAGTTTATTTTGAGTTTAATCTGCAGTTTTCAACTGTATTTTACTGTTTTACTGCATTAATTTGTGCCTTATTGACTGTTTTTACTGTTTGTGCCTGCTTCATTATCTGCACTTGTCTTGCACTGAAATATTGCTTTTAGCATAGATTAGAGCCAGACTTGCTAAAGCTAGCCTGTTTTTTCATACACTTGAACTCAAATCCAGCCATCTTACATTAAGAAGGGCTCCCTTGCACCTTTGTGGCAGAAGAGTGTGGACATAGCCTTGTCTGAGATGGAGATTGCTGGAGGAAGGATCATTGTGTGATTCCCTATTGGCAGACTAGTTTAAAACTGTTTAAATTTTGCTTGTAGAGAAGCCTTGCATTTGAGATTAGCTGCAAACCATACATTGGGGTTTACAAGTACCCTGTACAGATGCAAATGCCAAAAATCACTTTTTTCCTTAGATACCAGCCAGTGAAACCCTCAAAGACTTCCCTGCTTCTCAGTGGGCAACTCAGCTGCACACTTCTGCTGCTCTGTGGGCAACTCATCTGTGCACTTCTGCACTGCAGGCAACCTAGCTGAGCACTGTGAAGTATTGCCACACATTTCATCTCTGCTCCTCTAAAGAATAAGTCTGCTTGTTAATCCCAGAGCAAAAAGCTGATCTAACTTGTCCTTTTCACAAATTAGCACTCAAGGAGTACCTGCTACTATGGACAGTCAGTTTCCCAACATTTCTCCAGCCAGCCTGATTGACATGGGCATCCTGCAGCAATGTAGCAATTGCCTTATGTATACTGACAACCACTTGCTCCTAAAGCAAATATAGTATGCAAGAGATGTAGCTACACTATGAAACTAGAATCAGTCCTTTTATGTAACAATAAACAAGCAGACACACCTCTCCTCTCACACAAGAGAAGATCAAAACATATAAACCCACATATATGGAGGTACTCACTAGGAGCCTACCAAAAGATTAGAGACCTCTCAAGCGCAAACAACCCACACATACTGATACACAAACAGAATCCACCACTACACATAACAACACATATCTCAGTGTCTCAACAATTGATCCCCTAAGGCAAAGCACCTCAAAACCTAATGTCCTGGTCATAGGTGACTCAATAGTGAGACACAAGGATGTCCCTCTCAACAGGTTGAACAAGGAGAAGGTCACAGGCAGCTGCCTGTCAGGTGTCAGGATCTGTCAAATCACACACATTCTCAAGTCACTCAGCAACAATTACTGTTATGACTCGGTCATAGTACTTGGAGTGAATGACTTGAGATGTACCTCTCTGGATTATATGAAGAGAGACAGGACTGAACTCTCAGATTATGTGTCTCAGGCAGGTATATTCCTAGACCTAAGCAGCTTTCTACCTTCACATAGGATGATGCCACAGTACAGACAATAAATGACTGATTTCAATAATTGGCTTAGCTTCTGGGATCATTCCAGGAGGATCTAGTATCTGTCAGCATGGGAAGACAAGGTTGACAGACCATGCTACTTTGCCAGAGATGGCCTTCATCTGTTCCTTCAAGGCTTTTGTATACTGGCAAAGATGCCTGCCTCCTCCACAGTGCTTTTTGTATGCAATGTCAAACCAACAACATTTCTCTTTGTTTTTTTTCCCTCAAATGATTTTATTATTTTTTGAATGAATATAACAACATTAACAATTGCATTTCTTGAGTAAATAAATCTATAACAAACTATGTACAGTATTTATAGTTGGCCATCAACAAAAACAATCTATAGAAAGGATTAAGTTACACATAGTCATAGTAGATCTTGCTTAGTCACATCTCAGTCAGGTAAGACTGTATCAGGTTTAAGTGTCTCTATCAAGTAGAGGACTTTCTCCCAGGGGTTATTAGTCCATTTTTAGGAGATATTCTCAGTTCCTTTGCATTTGTTTCCATCAGCGCAGTATCTTTCAACAGGATTAGAAAGTCGTTAAATGACGGTTCAAAGGAGGATTTCCATTTTCTTGTGGCGCATTTTCTAGCTACTGCTAGTGTAGTCCAAAGAAGATAAAGGTCTTTATTATTCTTTACAATACTATCATTAACATTTAAAAGAATTATTGACTTTGATAAGATAAATGAGTCTGTAAAAATGGCTTCTCTTCCCAGTATTTCTTAATGTAAATACAATCACAGAAAATATGTGACCAATCAACTGTATATTTTAGTGAACATCTCCAACACATAACATCCTTGGAAGATTAAATGTAGCAATCTTGCTGAGGGTGTGGAAAGCTTTATGCAGAAATTTCCATGTGAAAATCTTCCAAATTTGTAAATTAGAAATTAATTTGGCAAAATTTACGAGGTCAAATTTATTTCCAATTGTTAAATTAATTGAATGCTCTTTAGTAATAAAATTCCAACAATTTTGTTTGGGATTAACTTTATAATTAATTAGTATTTTTATATCATCTTGATATTAAATTTGTCCAATTAAACCCATTGTATAATATTTCATATAAAAGGAATATAAATTTAGGCATAGAATTAAAGGAGGGATTACTAAATATTCTGCATAGATCTTGTGCATAGGATTGTATGCTGTTAAGGACTAACCAATCTGAGCTTAATAAACCATATGTATTTTTTAGCTGTTTTATATCTATGACAAAAAAAATCCTTTCTACAATGATGCCAACATATAAAGTTTGTTGTTTCCCATGTATTGAGGGTATTTAAATAAATTTTATTAAATAATTTTTTGTGGATCTAAAGGGCAATAATAATTGCAACCAGAATTTTATATCAGAATTGTTATTGAGAAAGCTTTTAAATGTGCTATAAATGGAATTTGTATCATTTAGATTAGTAGGTTTAGGTGTATTATATTGCAGATTAACACATATAACATGCCAAAGTTGGTTATTTTGTTCATTTAGTGATAGATTTTTAGCTAATTTATTTTCATTCAGAAAGATGATAGTATGCAAAGTCTTCCATACAGAAAAAAATTTGGATCTATCCAGTTTATGATTGTTTGGAAAATGGAAGCTTTAATGTATGACTCTAAATCGGGGAAGTTAATCCCTCTTAATTCCCAGGGTCTTATATGATTAGAAAAAGCTATTCTGTTTCTTTTTGGGAACACATTTATAAGAATTTTATCTATTTCCTTTAGAATGTTTTTGATGGGAATCAATGGAATAGCTTGCACATTGTAAATTATTTTAGGAAGTAGAACCATCTTAATTAATTGCAGTCTATTCTCAAATTTTAAGAATAATTTATTCCATTTTTCAATATGGGCTTTTATACTATTCACAAAATGTTTATAATTTATAGTTAAGGTTAAGCTCATGTTTTCACATAGGACAATCCCTAAATAGTTTATAGAGGAAACCTGTTTCCCAATTATTTGATTTATATTTAAATGTTCATCATTTTTCTTGTTTAGTAACATAAAACTTGACTTAGATTTGCTAGCCCATAAAGCAGATATGATAAAAGTGTTAAATTTATAAGTTTAATTCTTGTAAGCAATCATCGGAAATAGTTAGAGTAAGGAGTATATCATAAGCAAAAAGCATTATTTTAGAATTATATTGATTATAGATGGCAATACCTTTGATTTTTGTATCATGACATATTACTAAAGAAAAAAGTTCTATTGCTAATGCAAATAAAATAGGAGACATGGGACAACCTTGTTTTGTACATTTAGTAATTTCAATGGCTTCTGAGGCAAATGGACCAAATTTCACATCGGCAAGGTTATTTTTATAAATTTTTTTTAATAAAGTGATAAATTGAGGGGGAAATTCAAAATTTCTAGAACTTTAAAAATATATTCCCAGTTTAGTGAATCAAAGGCTTTTTCAATGTCTAGAGCAAGTATAAGGGCTTCCTGATTATCTCTGTTTAAAATGTATATGGTAGTTAAAATTCTTTGGATGTTGTCATGAGTATGTCTATTATGTATAAATCCTGTTTGATCTTCACTAGTAATGTTAACCATAGATTTTTTAATTCTATTAACTAAAATAGACATGACAATTTTATAATCATTATTGAGTAATAAAATTGGTCTATATGAGCTACATAGTTCAAGGTCTTTATTTTCTTTTATAATAGGAGTGATTAGAGAATATCTCCATGAAGATGGAATTATATTTTGAAAGTGTATTTCATTTAGAGTTTCATGTAAAATTTCTACTGCTGAGCTTGGGAATAATTTATATATTTCAATAATAATTCCATTGATTCATGGTGCTTTATTATTCTTGCTTTCTTTGATTTGTTTTGGTTATTTCTTTGAGAGAAATTTGTTTTTGGATATCTATTTTTAAATTTTCCGAATTTTTTTTTTAATTTTGTATAAATGTGAACCAAAACCTGAAATATTATGAAGTGGATTGTCACATCTATAATGTTCTGCATAGTGATGTTTAAAGGCATCAAGAATATCACTTATGTCTGAAACTCTTTTGTTGTTTTTTCCTTCATGAATAATGTTTCTGATGTTATTTTCAGAGTTTTGTCTTTTAATTCTCATTGCAAGATTATGCATATGTTTTGGTGTGACAGAAAATGAATTAAGTTTTAATTTTTCTTACGCCATATTAGTTTTATGGGTTAAGATGTCATTATATTTTTGCTTAATTCCCCACTTTCTTTTTTTAATATCTGAATCTTTTGAATTATTAATATTAATTTCCATAATTTGTTTTTGGATATTAACTAATTCAGGCTCCCATTCTTTTGTTTTGTTATTAAGACATGTTATAATTTTGCCATATAAAAATGCTTTTTAGAGAATCCCATAGGATATTTATACTTATATCTTCAGTATAGTTAGTATCTAAGAAATATTGTATTTCTGAATCTAGCCAAGGCTTGAATTGTTTTAATTTTGTGAAATAAGCTGGAATTCTTTTTGTAAAAGATAACCTCTTAAAATTTATTTGAAATTTAAGAATGAGAGAATTATAGTCTGAAAAGGGGCAAGGAATTATGGAAAAACTGACTATTTGCATATTTAAGTCTTGAGATTTAAAGATTTTGTCAATTCTAGTTTGGGTATTAAATCTATGATCGCTATGAGAAAATAGAGAATTATCCTCTTTAAATCTAAATGTATTGATTAGATTTAAATTATCAGTCCGTTTCTTAAGAACTTTTCCTATGGGGATAGTCAAATAAGTCTTTTATTAGTGGTTTCTGTATGATCCAGAATACAATTAAAGTATCCTCCTATTAAGTTACATTTAGATACTTTGTTAATATAGTCTATATGTTTTTTGACTGTCCCTACACCAATGACCAGAAACCAATATAAGTTTACTAGTGTCCAGATTCTATTGTTAAATCTAATTATTACAATTGCCATGAGTCCATCTTTGTCTTCATAATTATAAATAACTTTAGGATTACTGATATGTTCCTCCAAAGTATTAACAATTCTCTAGTTTTTTTGTTATAAGAGGATTTAGATAATATTAAATATTCATTAGGATTCCAAACAAAGTTATCATTTACTTTAAAATGGGTTTCCTGTAAGAATACTACTTGCACTTTATTTAATTTTACATATCTTAGTAAATTACATCTTAAACCATTCATGTTTAAAGAAAGAAGAGTTAGGTCCATCATAAAAAAATTATGTTTTGTGGAGTATTTGTATTTGATACAAGTTCAAAATTCTCTTATAACTCAAATCTTGTGTAACTTTCTTGCAAGATCTATACATTAAAGACCGAATGATCCTTCTTTTAGGAAATATAACTTATATCTAAGGTGAGGCCAATGAAGAAAAAATATGTGTATAAAGTAGAAAATCCAATGAAAACAAGTAAACAAATATTTTGAGTAACCCTCTAACAAACATGGAGTGAAAGACACTCCTAATCTGATGAAACAAAACTGTTCAATCAGATTAACTCTCATACCTAAAGTCGAAATTACAGAAAGATGTAAGTTACAGAGCTCCATATTATTACTTTCTGGAGATTTATTAATTCCAAATTAGAAAATGAAATACTATTGTTTATATATATATATACATATATATATATATATATATAGAGAGAGAGAGAGAGAGTTTCACTTCAAAATCTCGAATTACTGAAAACTCGAACTTCATATGGTCGAGACCATATGATCAAGTTTTCAGAAACTCAAAATTCCGAAGTGAAATAAAAAAAATGCCAAAAGACATTGTTTCTGCAGGGGGGCCCCCTCAAACACCCTTATGTAAATATACCAACTCCGAGATCTCTCTATAGTGGGGAAAAGGGAAATCTCCTGTTCCGCTCTGTATGCAGAAGTGCAGAATGTGAAATTTCCTGTTTCCTCGCTATAGTGTGATCTTGGAGATGGTATATTTAAGTAAGGAGGGTGCAGGAGGGCTTGCCCCCCGCAGAAATTATGTCTTTGGGTATTTTTTTTATTTCACTTTGGAATTTCGAGTTTCTTAAAACCCGATCATATGGGCTCGACCATATGAAGTTCGAGTTTTCAGTAATTCGAGATTCTGAAGTGAAACCATATATATATATATATATATATATAAATATATATATATATATATATATATATATATATATATATATATATATATATATATATAAATTAAAGTAAGAAAGAAAATCAGCTAATAGTAAACTTAGCTATAAGCTGTAATATTTAGTGTGGGAGGTAATTAGTATTATTTATTAAAAGTATTTTGAATGTTTATGGCTAATGAAAAAACATATTTTAACTTAATCATAAAAAAAAAAACATATATTACCATGTATGTAATCCTGTTTGGAAATGATAAGAAATGAAAAAGACGTATGCCAGATGTTATTAAACTAAACTCAAGGGTTAGCATCATGACTAAATAATTAGGTTAAATTGCTCATGAGAAACTACATAGTATTAAAGACACTATAACTCTATAAACAGCTATAATCCAACTAAGTTATATTACATGAACTATATAACATTAAATATAAGAATTATACTATAAAGACAGAATTCTTAAAATGTAACAAACATGTCATTTGTACATATTTCTAGAACATGGTAATAATAAGCCTTTGTCTTAATAATGCAGCTTGACTACCAAATGAAAACTACCAAAGAATAGTAATAATAAATAATATGAGCTCTTATACGATATACAAAAGTAGCAACCATATTTCATTGCATTGGTTTCATGGCTGTATCTTGCACACTATATAGGGTGATAGACATCACTTAGAAAGAAGGTGGATATTGTTTGACAAATCAGCTCTACCCTTTCTTTTTTTAAAACAATAACTGTACATGCCTTCAAGGATATCAGTTTTTGTCACCACACTCTATTAATATTAGATCAAGAGAGAGAAGCATATGTATTACAGTGACCAGAATAAAAAAAAAAATTACTGAACAAAGGTCATATTTATAACATATAAATATAATATCTCATTTTGACATACCCAAAGTAACTCATTCCTTGTAAGTATTTGTTCATAACTTCAATAAGTAGTGCCTCTCAAGGCTTAACTAATGAAACCAGGGATAACATCTACTACAAGATCTAGAATTAGGCTTGCCAATGGGCAATAAACATTCAACATAATATATTTTTTTAAATCAATATTATTTACAAAAATAATTCAACTAATTTGTGTTTCATGAAACTGTTCTCTTATGTTTCTGTTTTGGTTCTAAAAATTCTAATATATGGAATACAATAAATGAAAAGAGAGATGAATTTATACAAGGCTTCCCTTAAAGTACCTCAAATTCTCGTAAACCACGTTTGGGAGAAAGTATAAAAGAATAAGGTATGGGGCAAGGAAATATAAAAACTCTCCACTAGATAGCAGCAAACCTGCATCTCGCTTTACTTTTCGTAATGATAACAAAACAGGAAGAGTAAAGCAGAAGAAAAACGTAAACTGAAATATTAAAATATGACTGCTCATGCAATGGCTATGTGCAAATAAAATTTTAAATTTCATTCAACTTCCAAGATGCATAGTCTGTGTGATTTCTAGTCACTTGCATGTGCTTGACCGCTCTCGGACAAAATGTGAGAGAAGTGACTCATTTTAACTGACAGCACATAAACACACAACGAGTGCTATATCAAAGAAACAAATAGGAAGCCGAAGTTCAGCCGCTAAAAATCCTTCATTAGGGCTACAGAAAATCTGTAAGAAGCATGTGGAGTTACATATGAAGCATTATTTCCTAATGAAATGCAAGGGAACGTATCTCTTTCAGGTTGACAGTGTAAATAAAATGCATACAGATGCTGAATTTAATGAGCGTGTAGAAAGCTGATAGTGAGAAGTTAAATAAATGCAACATGTGCGGAAACATTTAGGATTCTATTGGAAAGGATAACTTTACTTGTTGGTAATTTACATGTTTTGTGGCAGTCATGTTAAGAGGGAAACTGTTGGGCTGTGTTTATGCTCAGAATGACAGCAGTCACTCATTTGTGAGGCTAGACAGAATTCAAAAGCTTAAGACTACTCGCATACAAAGAATGACAGAAAACTGTCAAATGGAATGTTAAAACACTAAGTGAACAAAAATAATTTAGTTAACTGAAAAAGGATTAAGTTTATGTTTTATGTATTGTGAAAGTAACTTGCTGATTTCATAATGAATTAACTTTTTAACTATAGAAACCGACATAAACAAACCAGGGAAATAAACCAAATCAATAACATGTTATTCCAAAAAAAAAAAAAAAAAAAAAAAAAAAAAAATGAAATTAAGTTAACTGACATACCATTAAAAGAAAATGTTTAAAGTTTCCAGCACATAAGCCAGCTATAATACAATAGTGTTAAAACTATATTCTTTTAGAAGAAAGAGAATAAACATTAATAACACATAAATAACAGTATAAAATTTGCTAAAGTGTGTAAGAATACTCACTTGCAGGTGAAACGGGTTGGAAATACATACTTTTTTAAAAGAATAGGTATGCATTCATACCTTAGTTGATACTTTGAGAGAATTTGTGACTCCTGTATTTTTGAGTTCAGTTTTTAGTTTCTTTTTTCTCACATCAGTCCAGTTGTTTTTTTTTTTTTTTCCAGGAGATCTTTTTAATGTAGAGGATGAAGACCAGTCCATGTCCTCTGGAACTGAGATTATGTTATTATTTTTGATAAAAGAAGTTGCTTCCTCAACATTGTTGAAGGTTCTCGTGTCATTTGAATGAAAGATTTGGATTTTAGCAGGATAGACAAGTTGTGCTTTAACTTTGCTTTGTTTAAGTAGTCTCACAAGTGGCCAGGATTTCTTTCTAGTTTCTAAGACTCTTGAAGAATAGTCATTATCAAATTTTATTTGGCTTTGTTTGTAAGTCAAGGGACTTTTCCTCCAGGCAGATTTAAGTATAAGTTCTTTATCCAAGTAAGATAAAAATTTCACAACTATGGATCTTGGAGGTGCATTAGGAGAGGAAGGGATGGGTTTCCCTATGGCTCTGTGTGCTCCCTCTATCCCATTTGATAAGCCTTCTTTTAGATCTAATATATCAGGTAACCATGAATTTAAAAACAAAATGACGTCCTCACCTTCAGCTTTTTCTGGAAGACCAAGTATTCTTATATTTGTTCTCTTTCCCTATTCTCCAGATCATCAGTTTTATTTATTAACCAGTTATTCTGTTGTAGAAGAAATTCACACTGAATCTCCTCTTATTTGCGTCTCCTATCTATGTCATTAAGTGAGGTTTCCATGTCCAAGATTCTAGTTTGTTGTTGCTGCAACATTTCTTTAAGAACATCAGTCTGTTTTTGACAATTCTGCTTCAGGTTTTCCTAAGTTATCTGTGAACCTGTCCATTTTAGAGATAGTTCATGTAGAGTGGCAGACATCATTTGGATTTTCTTTTTTAGTGTAGTTTCAGAGTGATAAGATTTTGAGTTTCCATCTCCACAAAGGCAAAGTAACCTCCAGCTTGTTTAACAGGAAAATTTTGATGAAAACACTGCATAGCTGATATTCTTGTAAATTAGAAGTTCCTTAACAGGATTTTACTACTTTTGTTTAAAAAAAAACAAAGATTATTTTCCTGTATCCTAGTAAGTATTGTGGAGCTCAAAAATGTTGCTGCTACCAGTTGGCCATCTAGGCTCCACCCCCCCAAAAAAACAAAATTTCTGACGTAAAGAAATCCACTAGAGACAAACTCAAGGTCATGCTGCTTAATGCTGGGAGCCTAAACAATAAACTGCACTCCGTGGAAGTACTCTTCTCCTTGAAAGATACTGATTTCTGTGCAGTCACTGAGACTTGGTTCAGGGCCGTAGAGATCACCTTGGCATGTTCAGACCCCAAAACTAGCATGAAAGAACCAAAGGTGGAGATGTATCCATCTTCATTAAATCCAAATACTCCTCGCAACTAATAAAAAGTACAACTTTCTTGAGCTACTCCAGGTCCAAATAACTATAGGTAAAATACCTTGCCACGTCATCACAAGCTGCAGGTCACCCACAATGAACCAGGAGAAGCATACCACCTGTACTTACTCAGTATACAACCAAACACCTTGGTCATGGGAGATTTCAACTATCCTTCCATCGACTGGGTGACTTACACAAGCACAAACATGATCACTATGAGATTCCTGGACTTTGTTAATTCAAATGCCCTGGAACAGTTGGTCTGCACCCCCACAAGAGGCTGAAATGTCCTAGACCTAGTGCTTACCAACATAGATGGCCACTGCACTACCCCCTGTGCGTTGCTTTCGCTGGTAAGGTCAGACTATACGTCTGTCTCATTTGAGGTAACAGTCAGACCTGACACCCCCACAGGAGCAAAGAAAACTGAAAATTGTCTGAAGCAACCTATAACCTACTAAGTGATGGTATAAAAAGTTTCAAAGCCCTTGCTAACACAGCCAACAATGACTCCTGTGCAATGGAGTACACAAATGCCCTATATAGCCACTTAAAAAAATGTATTAACTTGGCTGTACCTGACAGGAACAAAACCAAGTCCTCTAGAAAAAAACAAGCCTCCCTGGTGGACTTTAAGTATAAATAAGTTATAGAACAAAAGAAAGAAACATATATAAGAACAAGAGGGAACTTACTCAACAGAGGAAGAATACCCTCCACAGCTTCAACAAGCAAATCAGGAATCTTCTAAAGTTCGATAAGGCTAATTATGAAACCAAATTAGCATCCCTAGCTAAAGACAACCATAAGGCATTCTTTAGCTACATCTAAAACCTAAAAGGGAATGCCCAGCTGTGTGCTGAACTTATAGTAGACAGTACCACTCACACTGAACCTGAGGAAATTGCCAACCTGCTAGTTGACAGGTTTGGCAATAACTTCACATGCTGTCACCACCAAACATACCCCAAAGCATTCCTGACACCCTGTTCTCTACCAAGAATCTCCAAGAAAAAGTCAGGTCATACAAGCGCTCTCCAAGGCCAAAAACATAGCCTCTATGGGACCAGAAACCATCCCAAGGCTGCTTACTAAACAATATAAAACAATACCTAGCAGAACCACTTGGCAGTCTGTTTAACCATAGCCTAAACACTGGCTTTGTTCTGGCAAAGTGAAGAGCAGCAACAGTAATCCCCTTGCACAAAGGGGGTCCATCAACCAGCCCTGCAAACTATCAACCCATAAGCTTACCCAGCCTTATCTGCAAGGCCATGAAAAGAATCATCATGGACATTATCAACAAGGACACAGGCAACCTTCAGACTCTTGACCCAACCCAGTTTGGTTTTGTCAAGGGTAGATCTTGCGTATTAAACCTGGTGTACTTCTTTGAGAATGTCACCAAAGCCCAGTATCAGGACAAAGCAGTACACATAATCTATCTTGATTTAGCCAAGGCTTTTGACACACCCTCCTATGCACAGATCATTGAGAAACTCTTCCAGCTGGGGATTAACCCATGTGTCACTAGATGGGTTCCTAACTGGCTCACCGACAGAATGCACATTGTCAAAGTTGGGGAGTACATCTCCACTAGTAGACCAGTTACTGGTGGGTGCCACAAGGATCTGTTCTGGACCCTCTACTGTTTGAAATCTATTTCTATGAAGTAAGGCAAGAGTAGATGGCCTGTGGCTTACCAAGTTTGCATATGACTGTAAACTGGGTGCAGTCATAGAGTCCCCCAACGATGTTAACATATTACACAAGGAACTGACGCAGACAAATGATTAGTGCCAATGTCATGGACTAAAACTAAGTGGAAAAAAATGTTTCATTATCCCCTTTGCCAGAGAAGTAGCCCCTGCTAATTATGACATAGATAGCACTTCTCTAAGCTCAAAGCCAGTGGTGAGATGCATGGGAACACAGGTCAATAGCAATCTAAACTTTGATCACCATGTGTCCATAGTGGTGAGGAAAGCCTTCTACATTGTGTATATCATAAATAAGGGCATCGCATCCAAGACTAAGGAGATTATAACTTTGCTGTACTTGACCCTTATCAGACCAGTAATTGAGTACAATGCTCCCTTCTGTATGTACCTCAGCAGACACCTGCAGCAACTGGAGAGACCACAGAGGTTTATAACCCAGAGAATCCAGGGCCTCCAAAGCATGACCTACATGAAAAGACTTAAAGCCCTGTCACAATACTCATACAGGCTGCTGAGAGGTGACCTGTGCCTAGCTTGCAGAGCAGTTTCTGACCCTGCCTTAATGGAAAAGCAGCACATCAGCAAATCAAATGGGACGAGTCACTTACTCCAGGGATCTCAAACTAGCCTGTGGCATTAGCAAAACATGTTGGAGAGAGAGATATATCTCCCGGAGATTGCTGCTCCTCTGGAATAAGCTCCCACTTCACATGAAACAGAGCTCCTCAATGACCCTATTTAAGTGTAACCTTGACAATTGGATCAGAGACAGTAAATTCATCCCTGGGGTGGCACCTATGTCCCTAATGAACAGGGACATTAGATGCTTATCATAGAGTCACTCCATTAACAATGACCATCTATCTGTGGTCAGTTAGGGTACTACACAGCTAGGCTTGTAAAGGCCCTAGGACCATTAGCCTAGTAACCTCCTATTAACCTGTGAACACTTAAAATAACTGAGAAAGCTTTACTTTATAGCATGCAAATTATATTGTGCATTATAAAAATACTACCTTTAAGAACAACATTTTGCTTTACTTATAGTTAACTCTTTCCTTCCTAGTCCCCTCTCCTAAATATTCTTATAGGTTCATAGGTTCATAGGATGGTGCTAGGCTAGCCCTTATAAGCCTAGCCAAGAATTTCTCCCATGTTCCCACAAAGTCATCTGTTTCCCCTGTCCAGCAGAAACACAGGTGGGATCCCAGGGGTGTATTTTCTGTTTCACAACCAGTCGTCCAGGTTCCTCTTAAAGAGGGCTAGAGAGGTACTCTGCTTGACATGGAGAGGAAGTCTATTCCAAGATTGGGGGAGTCTTTGGGACACAAATCTAGCCCACCAGCAAGTTCTATTAATGTCACAGACCTGGTTGAGGCCTTGAGTGTGGGTTATGCTAGTGGAGTTTGACTTACGGATATGCAGCAACTCCATCAAGGCTGGGACTGAGATGGTCTTGTATGCCAGACACAGATCGTCACTTGAGCAGTCTGTACAAGTCTGAGTAGAGGGGCAGGGCTTTTAGCCTATCTGTATAGGATAGGTGTTTGAGACCCTGGATTTTCCTGGTCAGGAACTTCTGTGGTCTCTCCAGCTGCCGCATGTGCTTGGCAAAGTACATGCTGAGGGGGGAAATGTACTTGATAATGGGTCTGATAAGGGAGGAGTACAGGGTTGTTATGACCTCCTTGTTCCTGGATGAAATAACCTTATTTATGAGGTGGGTCATGTAGAAAGTCTTCCATACAATGGAGGCAATGTGGTGGTCAAAAGTCAGGATGCTATCAACCTGGGTGCCCAAGTCCCTCACAAATGATTGCATACTTAGTACGTAGTTATTAATGTGATAATTAGTGGGGATGCCATTTTCTACAAAGGAGATAATGATGCATTTCTTGGCATTCAGTTTGAGGACATGCTTCTGGCACCTGTCCTTAGTTTAGGTCAGGCACTTTAGGAGAATGTTTACATAAATAGGGGAATTTAAGACGGTGCCCAGCTTGCACTCACCTAGAAACTTGGTCAGCCACAGACCACTGGTTTTGGATTGCACCTCAGAAAAGTATATCCCAAACAGTAGAGGCCCCAAGACTGATCCTTGGTGTACACCACTCATTAGGGGTCTAGAGGTGGCTTCCCCTATTTTGACTGAGTGGGTTCTATCTGTGAGCCATTTAGCTACCCATTTGGTAACATATGGGTTGATGCCTAGCTGGGAGAGTTTATCTATTATGCAAGAGTGGGGAATAGTATCAAAGACTTTGGCTAGGTCAAGGTAGGCAGCGTGTACTGCCTTCCCCTTGTCCATGGCTTGGTGACTGTTTCAAAGACGTTGACCAAGATTTACAATCATTATCTCCCTTTGACAAAGCCAAACTGTGTGGGGTCAAGTATTTGGAGGTTGCCAGTGTCTTTGTTTATAAGGACCATGATAATGCATTCCATGACCTTGCAGCTCAGGCTAGTTAGGCTGATGGGCCTATAATTGCCTTGGTCATTGGACACTCCACCTTTGTGTAGAGGGATGACAGTGGCTGTCCTCCATTCAGCTGGGATGAAGCCGGTGCTCAGGCTTTGGTTGAATAGGCTCCTAATAGAGCTGAGAGCTCATGCCTGAGTTCATGTAGGTTACAGCCAGGGACATTGTCGGGTCCCATGGAGACTGTATTTTTTGCCTTTGAGAGGGCATTAAAGACCTGCTGTCTGGTGATAAGGGGAGGGGGGGCAGGTGCTGGGGATGTCCTGGTTTACTGATGGGGGGACAGGGGGATGAAGTTTTCACTTAACCTGTCTGCCACCAGGTTGGCTAAATTTGCCTCTCCAACATGTTTTGCTAATGTCACAAGCTATTCTTCCAAACATTAATAATATGAAGTACGACATATGCTTTGGAGTACCCTACAAATTTAGCAAAGTCAAAAAAAATACAATATTTCCAGGTTTTCTTGTTCTGTCATGTTTCACAGATATAATTAATACTTTGTAATCCCACATTTATTTGTCCGTTTCTGAGTTGATGGTTTTCTTCCTGTTGCTCTCCATCTCCCAGATCTGGTCTCTGCTTCATTTCCAGTGTACACCTGATTCTTCTAGTCAATTCTTGTGCTTTTTTCTGTCTCTCAAGCATTTTACTTTGAAACATTGGAAAATGTTTCACTGGCACAGTCTTTCTATGGGCTTTATTACCAGAAGAAGAAGATGAAACAGGATCTCTTTTGTTTCACAGCTCACTTTTTGTTGGACAAACGTTTGCATTTCCTCCTTAGCATACTCTGCATCAAAAAATGATTTTGGCCTTCCAGGAAAGGATATTCTGAAAATAGCCGGATACAGCAGTTTGAATCTCAGGCCTGCTTTTTGACATTCCCTGATTAATGGAATAAATTTACTCCTCTTCTGCCTGGTGTACAGTGAGTAATCATTTCCACAAATACTCTACTGTCTCTCACTTTTAGTACTTTTTTTCTTCTGCCAGTTTTTTCAGAATCAATTCCTTCTACTGGTAGGATTGCATCTGTTTAAAGCTTCTTCTATTTTTTTCCAGCCTGTTGTTATTTGAGTTTATATACTCCTTCAGTGTTTCATTTATTTTAATCAGCTCTGTGTACGTTTTATTTTTTTTCCTCTAGGTTACTGGAAGTCATGTGTCCCACCAAAGATGGAGCTTGCACTGTTTTTTGCTGAACATCTGCAGGATTCTTCCCAGTCAGTGTTTTCTCCTCACAATTTTGTGGTTAATTTTCTTTCATATTCTCTGAATTTTTTTTTTTTTTTTTTTGCTGGCATCCAAGCTTTGTACTTACTAGCCAGTTACTAAAATTTGCCCAAAAAGGCAAGTTCACTTGCTCACTGTTCTGAATTTCTGTTTTCAACTGGGAGATCTGAAATGAAGCAGCTAATCAGCATGCAGCTCTTTTGGAAGTCTGCAAATATTCAGATCATCTTAATCTTATTATTAATAAAGATATGAAGCAAATATGAATATTAACGAGAAATATCACAACTACATATATTCCCACTACTTTGAACCTTTACCAAACTTCCATTAGACCCATCTTAGAATGCAACAGTCCCTTCTGTGTTTACTCTTCAAGTCAGTTAAAAAGTATATTTTCATTTTATTATGAATTTGTTAACTGAGGTAGAGCACTGATCCCATTAGACCTATTTCATTCTCAGCCCAGGGAGTTTAGAATCTCTAAAGAATGTTAGAAGTTTGGGAGTCTTAAAAGTTTGAGGTTTTATAATCAGTACACAGAAGATTCACTAAAAGAATATCATCAATGACTAACTTATGTTATAAAAATAGATGCAAGAAATTCTATCTTTACTCTGTGCACTATCACTAGTTTTAGGGAAATAATTTAAATGTGTACATAATGAAATTCTAAGAGAATGAATGAATTCTCTAATTAATATTAACTCTAAAACCAATTGACTCAATCTAAAAATTTGCATAAAGTACAATAAGACACAGTTGGGTTGATTGCTCATTACATAGTATATCCTAATTTATTAGAACTAAATGCCTTTATATATTTGTAGTTTTGAAAATCTGGAGGTCTTTAAGAAATACCTTGCTAATTGAGTTGATACATGTGCCTACAAACCTTGTTTTACATTGGCTGATTTCCATGAAGGTCTTCAGGTCACAAATCAGTAATCCTCACTTATGAACTTACAATTCATTCTAAACCATTTTTTAAAAGAAACATTTTTGCACCACTCAACTACACCTCGCTGCCATTAGTTTTGGTTTTGTCATGACAACTGTGGTGTTCTTGGTTATTACACAGCTGGTGCAGGCTGGTGAGGTAGAGAGGTAGCTGGAATAACTGATACCTACTAATAAGCAGTTGTTGAACTTGATAATTAGATAACTTAGCTAGATTTGACACTGACACCTGAGAAGCTGGATTAAGCCAACTGAGGAAACTGCAGTGTTGTGGTCCTCACGTCGAGTATGCATACAAGTTTGGGCCAGCCAGCCAACAAAATAATATAAATAATGTATGCAGGGAGGTTTCCTGTTGAACAGCTTCTAAAAGTCCTTAAGATTGGTGAGGATTCCACTCTGAATTGAGACAATGCAACATTCATGCTGTGGTCAGAAATGGTCTAGCCTTCTAACTCTGAAAATGTATAACTGGAAGAAGGAAGTCACATTAATTTAAGAAAGATACATAATACAATGTATGCCATTTAAATGGTTCAAATTACTGTGGCAGTTAAATTGGTTTGCTTTTATGAAACTTGGCATTTTATAAGGATGGCAATAATTAAACCACTGTTCTGACTGTATCCATAATAAAAAAAGGAATTTCATTTCTAGGATTCACTGCACGAGATCACTATTCTCACCAGTTTTGCACAGTGACAACTGCAGACTTAGTAGCAGAAAGTTACTCCAGCTGACTCTGTAAAGACTGCAGAAATCTAAAAATCCAGCCTTTTTGTTACTGTGCATGCTGGGATGGCACAGTGGTGCAGTAGTAACGTTGCCTTGCAGCAAGAGAATCTCCGGTGCAATTCTTGGCTGGGGTGCCTTCTTGTGCGAAGACTGCATGTCCTCCCTGTGTTTGTATGGGTTTTCTCCAGGTACTCCGGTTTCCTCCCATGTTACAAAGACATGCATCTGGAGTGTTTCTCCCCAAACCTCTGCTGAAAATTGGCTTTGTTCCAAGTCAGACTTTCCCGGTAAATAAAAACATCTGATTTTAAAGATTAATAAGAAAACTAGTCTCAAGCTTCAAGTCACGATCTGTTGTAACATCTAAATTCTTGAATTGTTAAGAACTCCCAGAAGTTTAGTTTTCAGGTAATGGAGTTAATATATTTAGTTGTACCCGCTGCAATGGCATAGAAGTCATTTTATTTGCAGAGACCATGTGGATGTGTGAAACTAATCATCATCATCATCATCAACTCCCTTTTCTTTTTTTAGGGTCAGTGTGTCACATCAACTGTCACTATCTCTGTTGATTCAGAGCCACTCTCCTACTTTTGTTGACAGTCATGCCTGCCTGTCACAGGTCTTCCCTTATGCAGTCATTTCGCCCAAATCTGCTTTACTAAATTGCTTTCTGCTTTCCTGCACATTTGACCTAACCATTCTGTTCTCCTTGGCCTTCACTACAACTGGATCTAATTTAGCTTCTGCTCTGATGTCATCATTTCTTCCTCACAGTATATACTACTACCCATCATGGGCCCTTCACCTCCATTACCTCAAGCTTCTTCAGCTGCTCTTCCTTCACTGCCCATGTTTTTCTAGTATACAGCAGAACTGGTAGCAGCTTTGTTTTGTACGCCTTACCCTTCTGTTTCATTGGCATTCATTAGTCATGCACTAACCCCAACACTCTGTGCCACTTGGCTGCAACCCCTCTAATTCCAGCTTTGACCTGTTCATTCAGACTATCCTTCTCATCAGACACAGCTACCTGATACTTGAAGCTGTTAACCTTTTCCACTATTTTTAGCTATTACCACTGTCACCTCTGTACCCAGTTTCATCCCATGAGCCTTCAGTTTTGCATTTTAGTCCCCTATCATTTGCTGGAGTTTCTGTTCACAATCCTCTTATAGTGCCACATCATCTCTATATATAGCACCTTTGCTGAGCTGTCCCCTCCAGCTTATTTGCTGATGTAGCTCATCACCAATAGGAACAGGAGTGGGTTTAGAGCTGAATGCTGATGGTGATCCACTCCCACTAGAAGCCTCTGAGCATCTGAACACTGTATGTAATTGTGCCTTTGGATCCTTGCACATAGCTTATACTAATTCTACTAATGTTGCTGAGATTTTCAACCACCAAAAGACTGGCCAAACCAGTTTTCTTGGGACATTGTTAAATGTTTCCTCTAAGTGTAGGAATGCTTAGTTGAACTCCTCCTTTCATCCCCAGCTTCTTCTCCACTAGCTGTCTCACTGTAAACATTGAGTTGGTTGTATTGCATCCTGATTTGAATTGCTTATCTCCCATCTTACTTTCTATCATCATACAAAATTATTTATCAATTGTCTTCTACAGCATTTCCATGCAGTGTGAGATGAGTCTAATACCTACTCTCCCTTTTGTTCTTATACACCAGCAATAAAATGTTTATTCAGCAGCCATCTGGAATGCATCTCTCTCTCTCTCCATAGTATGATGAGCATCCTCAGCAACTATCTCTCCCTTAATCCCCGAACATCTTCATCAGATCATACTGCCAAGACTTCATCTGAGCTTGATGCTTTCCCTGACTTCACACTTCTCCTATGGTGGGTTCACCTTCCTCTTGCAGTATATGTTTTGCGTGTGGCTGCAAAGCTTCTGTGGGATTTTCTGCATTTAGAAGCTTCTGGAAGTACTCCTTCCATCTGCTTTGATGCTGACTGGCACAATGAGCAGACTGTTGCTGACATCCCTTAAGAATGACATCTGCTGACTATCTTCTCTGTCTTTCTTTCTTTGCCTTGCAACTTGATAGAGCTTTTTTGTGACACCTGCTGAGTTACAGTCCAGAAGCTGGTAGCGTCTCTCTGATGTCTTTGTCTTTGAGATTGTGACTGCTTTCATAGCCTCTTTGTTATCCAAACAATATTACTTATTAGCCTTGTATATCTTTTTAATCTCCCACTTTTTCTTGCACTCCTTTCTTTTTGATAACATCCTGGACTTCTTCATTCCACAACCAGCTTTCCCTGTTAACTACTGTATTTATATACCTAACCACATATTTTCACACATGCTGTTTTGAGAGGATGCCTCTGTGATTGAAACTAACAGCAGGGGGATTTCCTAAAAATATATAAACAAATATGTGATGCAGAAAAAGCTGAGATTATGTAGCAATAAGGAAAGATGAACAAAAAATTGCAAGAAAAACAAAGAAAAAAACTGGGAGTGCAAATGTTATCTCATTGAGCTGAAATTATAACCTTACAAAAATAACATATAATACAGAAACTATTTCACACCAGACATTACAGAGAGAGCATTTCAGGTCTTTTCGGCTATGGACTGGTCAGAAAAACAGGGAATGTTCCCTGGTCTGAGAAAAGTACTACAAATTGAATATTGGTTTACAGTTCTGTTGAATACATGGATTACAAGCTTTGGAAGTCCAATGAATGCTAGCTGATAGTCCACAAATGCATAAGTTATCTGTGGAAACATTAGGGAAGAAAGCAGGAGGGAGTTAGCATGAAATGAGGATCTAGGATGAGTGATTGTAATGCTGCTGGTGATCAGCCTACCAACAATATGTTTCTAAGTACAAATCAAAAGCATGCAGAACGTGTAGAGAGAAACAAAGTGAAAACCCCTGAAAATGTCATCATGGAATCAGCATCCTAGAAATGTATCAGCTCGCAAAACTTTTTTACTAATCCATGCATTCAGTTGTGTCTTTGAGATTTTTAATATATTCTCTAATCTCTTATGTATTTCTAATCTTGCCAAACTTGGCAAATGATTCTAATTCCAAAGTGACTTCTAAATAAAATAAAATCAACAAAATATTGAATGGGGTTTGCTTGCATTAATGAGTTTTGAGTCTTGTTTGCAAATTATGGAGTCCAACAATTATCCCCTTAATGCAGAGGTTAAACTGTGGTCATGAAAGCATTTGCAAATTTAAATTAAATCCCTTCTAATCAAACTATAACTGATTAAATGCAGTTGTAGCTTAAACAAGTCCTCCTTATAACTGAAGTCCCTAATAGATCTCATTTCCTATCATATGATTTTTTTTATCCTCTGTAGTTGTTTAGGAAAGTTCACCCTGTAGATGCACAAACACCCACAGTATTTAATGTGTGATCTAACAAATGACTTGCAAAGTGGCACTAAAACATTAGTAGTCTGTCTTGTAGTTGTGGTCCAAAAGTGTCTCTCATTATAATGTAATACCTTGTATTTAAAATAGTGCTACTAATCATAGACTACAAGCCACTATTAATGATAACACCCAAATTATTAACTTAATCAGAAGATGATAAAAATCTGATTATTAGAAGAATAAGAATGCACCTTATCAGACTGTTCAAAATGTAGTCTGTACTTTTTTGTACTAACTGAAACTTTTCTATGATCAGGTGTGCAACAGATCCAAATTGTCCCCTAATCTATCATGGTCACTAAAGATAGTTCTTATGGTTACAAACTTAGATGTCCATATTCCATCATTGATTGGATATGCTGCCATAAATGTATTAAAAATAAATTACTCCAGTATGGAGCATTGTGGAACTCCCTGGATGACTCTTCTCTCAGATAAAAAACTCATTACATATTACATAGCAAGTCTTCAAATATAGTATCACTCAAACTGTTGTAAATTTTCGGAAGGTCAGTGATACATAAATGTGCACTTGTGTACATGTGTTGACTAGCATCAACCAGTTTTTTAAATGAAAATGAGAATATATTGAGCAAAACCTTCTCAAAATATTTTCAAGTTATACTAATCAAGTCGATGGGCTTTATTTCTCTAGTCTATTTAACTCATCAGTTTTGGGAACTTCCACAACTGTGGCTAATTTCAACTGCTCTGAAATGTACCTTGTTTCTAAGCATTGCTAAAATAAAAGCGTTAAATAATGTGCAACACTGGCCATGATTTTGCTTAGGAAAAGACTATAAAACCATTAGGACCTGCTGCTGCAGTTGGCCTAATGCAGTTTAATGCAGTTATAACCATACTTTCAGTGAATGTGGAACAGCCAATATCCCTTGAAATATTAAGTATATGGGGGGAAGCAATTATTCTGTCTCTTTCCAAAAAGGTAAACAAATATTTCAGCAATCTTATATTCATGCACAACATTACTATCTATGGATAATGTGATAAAATCAGAATATTAATGTCAGGAGGCTCTAAGATGTTTATAAAATCCTTTTTATGACATTTTGGTAAGCTTCCTTTCATAACTGGTCCTAACAGTTTTATTTTTTTTCCCTTGAGCGGCCTTGGCCTTTATGTAAGTTCCCAAATTATGACTAGATGAAAAAGTTTATATACTAACAAGGTGTGTTTTTTTTTCTATTTACAAGCCATTGTCGGTATTTGTTCTTACACAGTGGTTCCGATGGAAACATATTGTTTAATGATAATGTTCAGCTTACAGTAAAATTCCATCTCACCTTCCATTATATTGTTTTTGGCTGTGGCAGAATGCCATTTTTAATGTTTGATCTCCTCCTTTAATAATCAGCATGGCAACATTTCTTGCTAGAGCTTATCTAATAATTCATTTTCCTTACTAACCTGGTAGTCCCCAGGCTGATACTGTGATGATTTGAGTTTCCAAATCTGGGATCCAGAGAGTAATAACTAACATTGTAATCAGGAGTGACCCAGACCACATACAGTATGTTCTACTGTTTGGTAGGGAATTTAATAATCTGGATATAACTATTTCTTATGCTCCAATCAATCACTTGTTTGACAAATTTCTCTCAGTTTCTATCATAGGCAGTCAAGCCACCAACAGCAAGAACATAATGGTGTTCAAATCATATCCAGAGTTCTTCTGTAAAATACAGTTCATCATATGAACTCAGTTTGGCGAACCTGTATGCTACTATGATCTAACTATTCGATTACTATGGAAAGGTGACACCTATAATCTCACACTTGCTGCTTGCCAACCTGGTTAAGGATCCCAGAATGTCATATTTTCCCTCTAAGAAACTAACCACTTCACCACCAACAATTAAAATACAAATGTAAGCAAATTAAACCCACAGACGTGGGAGGCTTTTCCCCCCACACTCCGCTATGTAGGGCAGCCTCCCACACCTCTCCTGACTAAATATACCAACTCCAAGATCGCTCTATATTGGAGAAAAGGGCAAAGTTCACCATCGCAGCCAAATGGTTAGTTTCCTGGAAGGAAAACATGATATTCTGGGAATTTGTTGAATTAAGTGAAACATGGTCTCGATCTTCTGCAATTCGACAAAATAGTAATTCGATTATATGAAGATCTGTGTGTGTGTGTGTGTGTGTGTGTGTGTGTGTGTGTGTGTGTGTGTGTGTGTGTGTGTGTGTGTGTGTGTGTGTGTGTGTCTGTGTGTGTGCTTGTTTGAAGATACCTTTGTAGCTGTGTTGCAAGTCTGGTGGAGGGAAACAATAGCACACTTAGAACTAGCAGTGCATTGTTTGATTCAGACACATGATAATGAGAAATTAATAAAACATTGTGGCTTCATCAGTTCACTGAATTGCAGATTGTCACTGTTGTACTACTGAGTACTAAAACACTGCCAAGATATAAAACTGATGTTGACATTTTTGTTTTTGAGTGTCAGTCCATAATTCTCATAGTTTTCATATATTCTAATTTTGCAAGTTTGCTATTAATGCTTCTGCACAGAAATGAGAGTAATTCTCAGATGTAGAAATGTCAGGACATTACCTAGGTCAAACAGGTATCAAACTGAGCAAATGATTACCTGAATTATTATTCATTTTCAAAAATGTTACATCGCAGACAAATTACTGTATTGATACTATGAGCACTGAATGTCAAAATACAACCCTTATTAAAGAAAAAGAAAATGTAAATAATACTCGGTGCTCCTTCCTAGTGAGATTTGCCTTCCCAAGAACTTCCACAGTTTGGATTTGCACACAGTGAAAGCAAAGGAAAGGTGTTTGCTTAATTATAGTACTGTATGGGGGTGTTTCTCATTATTCTTAGACATCTGTAATGCGCAGAGTGTGCATTCCATGGATTCTTACTGCTCTGGAAAGAAATAGTGGTTCTACACCACAGTGGCAATGATACCAATTACTTCATGTTAGTGTCATGAGAACTTGTTTCTGGTCACACACGCTTACAGAGAGTGTTATGCAAGCATTAAACCACATATTAGGAGATTCAGGTACAATCAGTAAAAAACAAAACAAGGACTTGATGCACTCCTCTTTTCAGAAAATGCTCATAAGAGGTAGATATAACAATACTGAAGTGTAGCTGTACAATCTTGTGTACTGTATGACCATGAAGAGAACTTACTGCATCATAAATGCCTGTACACAAAGTGTGACTAAGCAGTGCTGTTATTGGTGTTTATTAATGTTACACAACAAAGAACAATAACTGTATATATAACTATATAGCAATAAACTGACAAAGCAGAACTGGTTCAGAACATTTTTATTCACTAGGCAAGCATGTCTTCAAACAATGTAAAATCCCATCTTTACTCCAGACCTGATAGTGTCTGAAAGTCTTTAAAACAACCACTAGCTGTTTGTAGAACTCTAGTCATAAACCTTGCAAGCTAATTCATAATAATCATTATATGCAAAAATAATTAAACTGTTTCAGAAGACAGCAGTGAGTTTCCTTTCTGTGGAGATAACCAAGGTCAGCAAACATATTATGTATCTAACAATGCTGAATTCCATTCCCTTGGGTAGTCCATTAGTTTTGTTGCCAAAAAGTATTTTGCTATTTTTGAAAAGCTCATAAAGTGAAAGTAGATTTCCCTTCAGGTGAATTGGGCACTGGGAAGAGATTCTAAATGGAGCACGTAGCAAGAGCGATGCCAAAAGCAGATGTCTAATGCCTTCATTTTCTATCACTTGGGATGGTTTTAATAGGTAGCATTATTATTTCAGCTACTGCATGGGTAGTTTGAGTGCTTGTAGGTAGACACTGGGGAATTAATGGATAGAAGCAACATAAGCTCTTTATTAGATTGCTTATTTAATGGTTCACCTACTGCTTGCCAGACTAATTTAGTCTGAACTGGATGCTTCCATTTCACCATGCTCACACAATGGTATATTTCTTATGTGGTTTAATAGGAAACAAACATTTTAACTTTTTATCATAGTCTGTGTTAATAAAATAGGAATGATGTTTAAACTACAGTCAGCATTTATGTCTCTGTTTTTTTATTGTAAAAAAAGCATGACTGTCATGTATCATTGCTGTCATTAAAGTATATAAGTTTCTTCTGTGTTCTCTTGAACACTTAACATGTGGAGCAGGTGACTCATACCTTTATATCTGCTGTTACACTAACAATCTGGTCGTGTAATTAATTTATAATAATCTGATCCTAATTACTGCCACTGAAGAAAAATATGACAAAAATTGTATGATAAACAAGTTAAAGAAAATGGAAGAGCATACAAATTCCTTGGAACAGATGAAACAACAAAAGGCAAATTCACAGGACAGCAGACAATAGCAATAATTTCAGCAGACATAAGTAGACAGGACAATAGACAACGGCAATCATTACTACATAAAGTTATACCTTGCACTAAAATTACTTTGGCAACTTGAAACAATGAATAAATTATTATTCAACTTGTCCTTCATGGGAGAGTATGCAGCTGTGAGTCTGATATGAAAGACTTTTATACCTTTATACAGTATTTAACTGATACTCTAACCTTAATACATGTCAGCATGATTCCTGCCAATGGCTGGAAGAATACTGGTGCTTTATCATACTGACTGTACCAAACCAACGTAAAAGTGTTACCTACAGGCATTGTTTACTGAAATTCCCAGAAAATAAAAAAATAAGCAGTCTCCAGGTGGTTTCTATCATCAAACTATAAACATGTTCAGGAGATTTTCAGAGAATGGCTTTAAATCTATAACACACAAGTACAAATCAAAGAAGTAATAGTAAGAAATGCATGGAAAACATTAGTGAAAAAGAAAGAAATAAGCAATGGAAAACTGCCAAACTGCAGCACAAAATACAGGAAATCAACTACTGCATATTGATCTAGTGCAATGTGCAAGCTGCTAAAAAATAGTCTTTTAGTCTAAAATATGACAAGATCAGTACTGCATCTCACCACAATGAACTGTATGCAAGGTGATTAACAAAATCTCTAGAAAACATAGAAGTCAGATAAGAATCCTATAGCAAAATCTGAAAGAGTTGTTACTTCATGGTATGATGTGCAGCATAAAATGTTGCAGTCTCACAGTGCCAGCACCCTGGGTTTGATCTTGAATCTTGGTCAATCCCTGTATCAAGTTCAAATGTGTTCACTGTTCTGTGAGGGTTGTTCTGGCTTCTCTGGTTTCTTCCCATTCCCAGAATGCATGCTGATTAATTGGCTACTCTAATCTGTCAACATGTAATATATTTGTTCTTGTCCTTGTGGTCCAAGTCAAGCATGATAAAGGCCCGATTACCTATGTAATTAAGGCAAGAATGAGCAAGGGACTTCCAAGATGGTTGCACACAGATCAACAGCTTAACTTCAGTTCTCCTAGTGTGAAAAAAGAAACTTACAGAAAATGGCCAGGAACTTTGACACTTAGTAAATTCAGTTACTAGCTAGTAAGTACACTGTCTGAATGGCAGCAAAGTGTAAATGAGCCTGAAAGAAAATCAGCTAGAAAATGTGACAAGTAAACACTGACTCAGAAGAATCCAGCAGCTGTTCAGTAAAAGGAAGTTTAAGTTCCAGCTTTGGTGCAAGACATGGCTTCCAGTAATCTAAAGGAAAAAGTAATTTAAATGTGCTCAGAGCTGATTAAAATAAATGAAACATTGAAGAAGTATATCAACTCAAAAATCTGAAAAAAAACGTAATAAGCTTTAAACAGATATTCAGATGAACAGATAATGTAAAAATCAGAGGATGAAATGAAAGGTTGGCTAAGTATGAAACTGCTGAAGAAGAGATGTTTTAAAAAAAATGGTAGAATTAGAGGACAAAGCACATGGGAAAAAACTGAGATTTTATGTTGTACCTGAGAAACTGGAAGGAACAGGCTATATTAATTTTATGAAGCCACAAATAAGCAAGTGGACTGGTATTCCACAGCAGGATTTGTTAACTGAAAGGGCACATCATGTGCATACTCCAAACCTGGCCATGAGAAAACAGCCAAATTTTGCATTAGAAAAAATGCAATCTTACCAGCAGAAAGAGTTGATCCTGACAAATTTGTGGACGAAGGACAAAATATTAAAAGATGAAGACAGCAGAGTATTTCTGGAAAATTATCATTCACCACACACCAGGCAAGAGATAAACAAATTTGTTCCAGCAATCAGAGAATGTTGAGAGCCTGGTGTGGGATTCAAGCTGCTGTATCTAGCTGTCTTCATAATATTTTTACCTGGAGGATCAAAGCCATTTTTTGATACAGGACAGGCTAAGGAGGGAATACAAAAGTTTGTTCAACAAAAAGTGAGCCATCAAACAGAAGGGGACTCTACTTGTCATTCTTCTGATAATAAAGCTATTACAGAGACTTTGCTAGTGAAACCTTTTCCAATGTTCAAAGTAAATTGCTTGAGAGACAGAGAAAAGCACAGGAGTTGACTAGAAGAATAGCCAGTACACTGGAATTGAACCAGAGTCTGGAGCTGGGAGATGCAGATGAACAGAAAGAAGACCAAAAATATGAAAATTAGTGAATAAGTATGAGATTAAAAGCATCAATCACATTTGTGAAATATGGCTAATCAAGAAAAAGTAGAAAGAATTTACTTTTGTTGACGTTGTTAAACTTGTGAAAGACTGAAAAGCTTTTGCCCTACTTCATGTCATTAAAATTTGGAAGGACAGTAAGGGGAAGTGAAGAGGAAGGAAAATATAACTGTAAGTAAAACAATTTCTGTTCTTAACGTATTTCTATAAAACTTTTCATGATATAAATTACATGTTATATAGTAAAGCATTTTCAGATAATGTATATGATAAAGCTACTAAAGTAAACAGAGAACTTAGAGAGATAATTTACATATTATTTCCCAAGGTCCAGTAACTGGGCTAGACTAGGCAGAAATTATTTTTCTCAGGAACATGTGCATTTAAATGACAGCATTGACACACATCCAATAAATATTTCAGATAATGTGTCAATAACAATTAAGATAAAAATGAAAGGTAATGAAGTAGAAATTAAACACTGGTGCTTCCCTGCCTATTTGTTAAAAATAGAGGAATTTAAGGAACCCATCTATCCACTGGATTGGGGAAGACAGACATTTCTTTTTAAGTTATAGCTAGTAAGTGGGATAAATGAAAATGGAATTTAAAATTAGGGTTGAAATTAAAGGAAAAGAGATGGTTAAATAACAATAATTATTTAGAAGGGAATTTCACAAGAAGAGAAGTAACTGCAGAGTGCTAAAGAGAAAATAAGGGAATACCTGGATAATCTGCATGAGTTTAGAAAGACTGCTGTTAAGCAACTGTCTTTTGATAACTCCTGAGTTCAAAACTTTTAGCACAATGACTTAGGCAACAGAAAGTAGAATGGGTTGTTGCTAAATGCCTGGAACCTTTCACAAGAATAATAACCAGAGATCCTGTAGAGGTATTAGAAATATTCAGAAATGTTATAAACATTTGTATAAAGCAGAAAAATATGAAAATCATGAAAAAGCACAAATGGAAATATTTATGAAAGACAAATATGCCAAGGCTAAGGGTAAATGAGGATCAACAATTAACAATTAAGACATGAGGAGAAGAGATAAAATGGTGACAGATAACCAATCTGCAGAAAAGCCTCCAGGAATAGATGGTATTCTGATGGAAGTTTGGAAGCTATAAAGGAAGAAAGTAATACAAATCTGGAAGGCTTGTTTAACATTATTTTAAAAGGAGGGAAGGCATCAACATCCTGGATAAAAAGCTGTGGTGGCTGTAATACCTAAATACGGCAAAGACCCATCAGATCCAGCTTCATATAGGCCCATTTCAATTATAAACCATGTTTACATTTTATTTATTTTGCATTTGTTTACCGGGAAAGTTCGACACAGGTCCATTTTCAGTGGAGTTCCGGGGAGAAAAGCTCCAGTTAGATACATAATGTTTACATAAGAATCACATTAATATCACATAGAAATCTCATTGATGCAATAATACATGAAATAACATCTCATAAAATGCAATAGTACAATGAATAAAAATAGATGGCCAGAGTACAAGACATGATGTAAATTTTGCAATTGATTAAAAAAAATATGTTTGTCTTTTTGGCTTTTCCCGGTTAGGGGTCGCCACAGCAGAACTCCGGTCCTCTAATGATTGGCAGTAGATTTTTTTTATGGTGCCGAGTTGCCAGCCCAACGCCCAACCTTTAGCGAAGGCACGCGATTAAAAAATAAAAATTGTTTATATCTCTAATGGCTAGAATATTGGCAAAGTTGTTGCCAAAATTGATAGATAATGGATCAATGGGATTTTGTGGCGGGGAGGCAAACATCTGACAACATTAATAGAACAATAATGATCGAGAGGGAAGCAGAATGCAAGAAAATACTGCTGTTGTTGGTGGGTCTTCATGCAGAGAAAGCATTAGACAGAATAAGCTGGGATTTTATGAGTAGGGCAATGAAAGCATTTGCATTCCCTGATACAATAATAAGGTTAATTAGGAAGGATATATGAGGGATTGTGGCAAAAATGAAAGCGGGAGAGTTCCGCTCTGCTAAGTTGTGTGTGAACAGAGGAACCAGGCAGGGTGTCCTCTTTCCCCTTTGTTATTTCCTTTATATTTAAAACCATTGAAAAAGAAAATAAGGGACACAGAAATTTTAGGATATAATTGGTATGGCAATCAAGAAAACTTGGCTTTATTTGTAGAAGATATTATTTGTACCTGATACAACCAGAAAAAGCCATCTCAGCATGGTGGAACATCCTGAGATAGTTTCAAGTTTTATGGTGGGGATATAAAATTAATGAAGATAAAACAAAGGTTTTTGCTGTAAACAATGCACCCACGCATGACTTGGTTTAGCAATAACCATATTTATGGGGAATTTAGGAGCATGGGTTAAAAAGGATTTTGTTATGGCAGCTATGGATATGTATGAAGAAACTAAACAAAAGATAACACAAAAACTGAGAAACTGGAAGTTGTTGTCCATGGATATGAATAGGAAGATACAAGTAGTAAAAATGTTTTTAGTCCCTTTAGTTTTATATGATCAGACATAGTTTTATTAACTTGAGGAAAAGTTGTGGATACACCCCCCCCCCCCCCCACTGATTACATATACCATCTCTGAGGTCACACTAAACTGGGGAAAGGGCAGGTTCTGTTAAAGCTAAGTTACCAGTAAGCTAGTAGTAGATCACAGTCTCTTTATGTTAGGCAACTATGGCCATTTGATGACTTTATTTTTGATGACATCCCTATTCATTAAAAGTGCTGTTTGTTGACTAACATTCAATGTACAACCATGCGATTTAATATTTTTTGGATCGCTGAACATACACTTGCAAGTTGGCAGAGTTTAAAAATTCTCTGATATTGCCTCATTTACATTTGAAGATATTTTTCTTGATTGGCTGAAACATCATGCTATCATTCAGGAATGCCTGCATCTAAGTCAGCATGGGCATTGTATTTTGCTCCTTAGTTTCCTTTTGCTTCTACTGGGTGCTTTCACTGGCTCTTTTCCTCACATGAATATGAATAGTCAAGGTCTAATTTCTATTGAAAGACAAGCTTCCTGACTATGAATAGTCATGACTTGGTTCCTATTGACGAAATAGCTTCCTGATTAAAGACGATTGGTGCTTTTGTTATGCTCAATAGCTGGTTCAGTATGACTAGTTCATTGGACCAGCTTGTTCCTGTTTTTTGTTGATTGGTTCTACTGTGATTCTGAATGAATTTGAGACTGGCATGCTCCTGATTGGAAGAAATAGCTTCTGATAGTCTCGCATTGGTCATTTTGATATGCTAAATAGTTGATTCAATTTGAGAACCTGATTAGTCCAGCTTGTTCCTGATTCTTGATGATTGGCTATTACTCCTTTTATAAGAAAAATTGTTGGTTAATGGGTGAGGATCTGAAGAAGGTTTTTACCGAAAACACTTATCCACCCTAGAACTTTGTTTTATGCTACTTTTTATTGTGCATATTAAAGAATTTGTTTTTTAATATGACATGTTTGTCTTACAACAGCCTTGGTGGTACATCTCATCTTTGTTCCTGCATTTTCTTAGAAAAATAAGGTCTGTTTCATGTTTAGTGCAAAAAATGTAAAAATACCAACCTATCTATCTGACCACTGGGTTTTGTAGGGATAATTACACAGGTAGTTGTCATCTCTGTTTTTGAAATAATTTTTTGTAACATGGATATTGTACTGAGAAAAACATTTCAACTATATAGTAATGTAAGGCAAAAATGCTAATTTCTGAAGCAGTTATATTTTATTTATTTATTTATTAACATTTGGTTATCAGGAAAGTCAAAGTAGGCCATGGTAGTTATCTTTTCAGTGAAGGCCCAGGGAGAAGAGTTCCACTATTAACAAACCATATAAGATGTCATGCAATGTTATCCAGTACAAAACAAGGCAACATAGCAAGTGTTAACTATTACATACAAGATACAAAAATAGTATATATAAAAAAGTAGAGCTAGAGCCTAGAAATTGTTATATTTCACAGAGTAACACTTTAATTTTACTAAGAAGGAATGGTAATGTTAAAGGCTTTCAAAAGGTTAATAGATGGGTGCAATAGAATGTGAAGGGCATTACTGCCAGATAGTAGATTGGTAAAAAAGTCCAGAAGCGTACATTATGCAAGAAGACCAAAAGGACACTACAGATAGATAGAGTTGTAGCAATTATATTTTAAGTGTAATAATTCTGAGTCCCCCTCAGTGTGGGGAAGCTGTACACTGACTCCCTTTAACTTAATTGTTACCTAGCAGTTGTTACACCTCGGGAAGAAAATACCAAATGATTTGATGCATAATGATTTTTGTCCTTAGTCTATGTTGGCAGGACCTATGAGGCAGAAAAATGAAAAAAAATGGGGTGTGGGGGTACAGTACAAGGGTGTTGTCACTAAACTGTTATAGAAAAAGTATACTATTACTAAAATGAAAATGTTCATTACTAAAACATCTGGCAGTTTTATGCCTTTATTTTAAATTACTTTAATGACAGAATGATTGCGGTATGTTTGTAAGAAAGATGCTCTGCTACTTGTTAGACAGTTAGTTATACTATGTGGCTTATAGAGATGGAAACTTCTGTATCCCCCTGATGTATGCTAGCTCAAACAGCAGCATATCATAAATAACTCCTCAGTTCCTCTGTTTACTGGTATTGTCTGCTAAACTGTGAGTTGATCAAAATGGAGATTTCATGAAAATATGACAGTTGTTTTTTGATTAAATGTGATTTAGTTAAATGAATTAGGGCCCACTGAAACTTATTTCAAAAACATAGCACATATCTGGTGAATTAAAAAATATATTCCAAATTTTTAATTGAAAATACCTTAACATGAGCCGAGAGTTTGAAAGTTCCATATTCCAAGGCTAAGATTCAAGAATATCTTCAACCTTATTTATTCTCTACTTTGGCCTTTTGCTACATGCAAGACAGCACAAATCTAGTTTCAGCAAGCATTCCCTCTTCCCCCACATTTTCATGTCACTGCTGCAGTACAATTATGCAGTGTACATTAATATACTTTTAGTAAAAGATTTATTAAATAAAGCTGTTTCAGTTTTCAAGAAAACTTTAGGTCACAAGATAATATTGCCACTCTACTGCCTGCACCAAAAATACATACGGTGTAGAAATGGATTTTACCTCACTAGGTGCAGCCATCTATAATCAACCATCTCATGCACTTAGATGAACACAAAAACTAGCAGACTTTAAAAAGATCTCTGGGCACATCTCAGAAACAAGCTGTGTGTGCTAGTTACTGCTACTACTATATTAACTCACCCATCCTAGGAAACATATCCTCAAATGTATGGATGTTGCTCAAGTACTTCATTATGTAATTAATTATTTTATATACAATTAATCAATCTATTATTCCAATAATGGTTTATCTTCCTTCCTCTTCCTTCAATGCCACAGTGCTCTACTATAGGCATTCTTAATATATGGTATATTGTGCATATATATGATTATATACATTTCTGTAAATTGTTGTGTTCCTCCTAAATCTTACACACTATTCTGCTATAATTCTTCTTTATGAATATATACTATCAAGTGTACTTAACAAATTATCCAAAATATTAGCAAGTAAAAGGTATTTCCTCATTTGAGGTAAAATAAATTAATCTGGTCACTTTACTAAGACTGGGGCTGAAACTTGAGGATTCAAACATGTCAGCTGTATAGCATTTTATTATACATGGCTGGGCTATTTGACAGATGTGGAGACCAACAGAAAGATAATGAATTTTATGATCAGAAACAGAAGGGTCACAAAGGAAGTGTGTGAAGTTGTACTTTTGGCCTATTAACCTATTAGATAAAATCCATCAACAAAATTATGCAATTATCCATGGATTTCATTGCATAATGGATGAAGTCTACAAGATGAACTGAATAATTTCTAGCAGATGAAATATGAGATATGTAAAATGGAACCTATAGGAGGACTGTGCATATGAGTCTTTGTGGATATTATATTATTTCAAGCATCTATGCATGCTGCTGGGTTAAAATGGAAATGTCATGGACTCACATGTGACTCAATTAATATAATTAATATGAATTTTTATTTTTACACTGAGCAAATTAAAAACAGATGAAGGACATTTATAACTTCCGCAGGGTATTTTTAATAAAATATGATGAACCTAGGAGATACACATCTTACAGAAATGCATTTTTCTAGCCCTGCTATAATGAAAATAGCTAATTTAGAAAATATTCTTATTCCAAGAAAAGAGGAACATTTATGGATATTGTTAAACAAATCAAACCTAGAATGACTTTTCTGTTTTGACGTTAAGGACATTTTTCTTTAAATGTGACCATGGAAACAGAAATTATTGCAAAATATAATTAAACCCAAATAAGTTTTAAAGAAGATGAAAGATGTATTTCACTGGTGAATACTAGACTAATTGCCCTGAGGGTTATTTTAAGTTTAGCTAATAATCCAAGGTCAGAATCAAACTAAGTACTTCGTGTCTAAGATGTAAAGACCTTAACTATTATGCCAAATCCTTGCCCCCAATGAGAATGAAAGTGAAGGAATGGTTGAGAATGAAACTGGTAGAATTACATCAAAGACAATGTATTTTTCTGAAGACAATACAGCATTCTGTCTAAACCTGTTGCTACATATTTTTTCTATTTTATTTATTTACATTCTCCATAATTTATGCTTGAAATTGTTTAAACTCATTTCATATTGTTATACCATTTGCAACTGATTGCTAGTCTAGTTGCATATTATTTAAGGACTTTCATGTTAATTTCCTTTTGATGTTCTCTGCTCTCCTGTATGCTATTTTCTTTCGATGTGAACATGATGCTGTGTAATTAAATGGAAATGTAATTAGCTGTAAATATGGAGAAGGATATTATAGACCTCTATGTGATTTAACAATGCATTAGCTTCACGAAGACCCTAAGTAGGCCAATGCACTAAACCTTGTTTTTTCACTTCAGTAAACATACATACATATTTCTAGGTGTTGTCATTAGTTTTACTTCTTTACCTCTACATGATCTGCAGAATATTTTTTTTTATCTAAATACTTCAAAGCAGCTTCAGTAGTAATTGGTGTGCCTCTTGTATGTGTTCTTGGCCTAAGAGTGATCAGGACCTTCCTTTTCCTGCCTAACCATTACTCTACAGCTACACCTAGTGGTAGGCAATAATTAGCTTGTCTCCCATAATTGGTAGAAGAGTGATCAGTCCCTCCAACACAGCCTGCCTTGTATGTTAGTTGATGTGGCCTCTCCCTCTCCGACTCATACGTTTTCTAATCCATTCTATGTCCTCTATATAGGGCACGTCTGCTGCACTGACTAAACTACTATCCAATGGTATACTGTGTGTATGTTAATGAGGTGCATTTTCAATGTTATGAATAACATCTTGCCAATGTGATTAAGGTATTATGCTGACTGTGTCTCACAACGCTGCCCTATGCTCAGTCTGCCACACCCATTTTTTAGTCCACTGAAGCCTCATTTTGGGGCCATTGCCATTGAGGGCTGCCTTGTAACAAGCCTCAGTAGAAGACATTTTTGAATCTCAGCTTTTGCATTTTAGTTTCAAACTCAGAAACAAAGCCTTTACAAGCATGTTGCAAATTCCACATGCCATAACGCATAAGACAACATGCAAAAAAAAATGGTAGGCATGATTTCAGTGATGATTGGTTAAGTTCCTGTAACAATCCTAATACTGTCTTCTCCACGCATATACATCAGCAGGTCTAAGAGTTAGTCAACACAGAATTTCATAAAAATAATAGGATTCAAAAAGCACAAATACTGTCCTAGCATGTTACATGAACAACTTTGTGCTTTGTGGAAGCGGTAACAAGACTATTTGTTATACAGAGACAGTATGCCTATGAAGCACAACAGAGTGCTATACTCTGCTAAATCCCACTAAACTGAGGCTCACTAGACAAAGGGGATATAAATAATTTAGAAAGCTGATGAAGTTACCACATGGGCTAGCTGCTAACCAAATACTTATGGTATGTAGTCTGTGCAAGTGGTCCCTGCAACCTAACCAAACTCGATTTGGGATAAAGTGTTCCAGAACAGTGCTGGGAGGTGTCAAGCTGCTGAGAAGGTGAATTATATCTGTCATTCATCTTCCTTTCTACTACATTAATATTTCTAGACTGCCAGAGGTCCAGGCAAAGACAAAAGGCCTGTGGCTGACCAAGTTTGCTGACGACTGTAAGTTGGGTGTTGTCTTTGACTCCCCAAAGGATGTTAACATACTGCAAGAGGGTCTCACAGCAATTAATGACTGGTGCCAAAGTCATGGCCTCGAGGTAAATGCAAAACAAGTATCATCATACCATTCGGCAAAAACATGACCCCTATTGATTACCACATCAACAGCAATGCCCTAAGCACACAATCTGTGGTGAGAGACCTGGGAACTCAGGTTGATAACAACTTCATATTCGACTATCATATAATGGCAGTGGTCAGAAAAGTCTTTTACTTGATTCATCTCATAAGTAAAGGGATTGTATCCAGAAAAAAGGAGGTTATTACCTCTCTATTCTCCTCTGTCATTAGACCAGTAATTGAGTATAATGCCCGTTTGGGATGTACCTCTCCAAACATCTGCACCAACTAGGAAGGTCACTGAAATACCTCACAAAGAGAATCCATGGCCTCCAACACCTGTCCTATGCTGACAGGCTCAAACCACTATCACTCTACTTGGCATCATACAGATTGCTCACGGATGATCTGTGTCTAGCCTACAAGGCAATCTCAGACCCATCTCCACTAGAAATGTTCCATATCCATAAGCCTAACTCCTCACACATTAACTGCTCAAAAGGCCTGAATCTAATATGCAACATCAACAAAACCTGCTGGAGAGATAGGTTTGTCTCCCAGAGGCTGCCCCTTCTCTGGAATAGACTTCCCATACACATCAAACAGAGTACCTCACTGACCCTCTTCAAGCACAACCTTGATGAGTGCATGGGAAACCACAAATTTGTCCCAGGGGTTCCACCTGTGTCCTTCATTGACAGGGGTGGCAGGTGCCGACTAAGGTTTCTTTTTGTGGATATACTCTTGGCTAGGTTTGGAACGACCCCAGGGCCATTAGCCTAGTAACCTCCTATGATCCTATGGTAGTGGGGTCCTATGCAATATTTACTGTGTAGTGCCCTGGTGGCTTACCATTGGTAAGGTACATGGTTATTTATCTGAACAACAAAAGTATCAGAACCAAAAGACTGAAATGACACGATATCAAAACCAGTAAAATCAGCTAGTAAAGCTTCAAAACATTATTTTTTCCTGCATTCGTGACACCCTTGCACTGTAATTATTTTAACTATGAAATCACACATATTGAGGGAAACATGTGCATGAAAGATAGTTCCTTTTCCAAAGACTGATTGTGCAACCTCAGAATTAAAATATATTTCCAGTTGTGCTACATTAACCTTCTGGTTTTAGCATTTATTCTTCTGTCAAGAGGAAATCATGGCTGTCAGTTAGAACCAATTATGTGCTGCCATGGTAAAGTTATCATTATATGCAGACTGCATGTTTTCTATGAACTTTTTCACTTTGTACAAAGAAGTACTTCAGCATGGTGCTGTGCACTTTTCTAGGACTGCAGGTGGAGACGGGTGCATACTAGATATGTGTACTGAGAGCTTACCTTGAAGGTGGATGTGGCTACATAAGCCAAATGCACATGGGTATGTGTATGTGCCAGGGTTAGGAGAGAAAGGAATTTGAATAACATATAAAGCACATATGCCATACTGTGCTGGAACTGTGTCACAGACAGAGATGGGTAATAACATGTCTGCGCTATGAGTAGTACCAGAGATAAATGGCCACAAGCAGCAAAACAAGTTCTGCAACAAGATTTATTCCAAAAGAACAATAAATGTAAACGCTTTTGTCTTGCTTCCATGAGCAAGACTTCTTCAGACAACTAAAACACAAAAGTGTAGCCATTTTTAAACTACATTAAGGATATCACATGACTTTGTGAATTCAAAGTTCTAAAAGGTGCAGCTAATCACAAACGTAAAAAATGATGATAAAAATGTATGGCAGACTAGGACAGTGATAGAGTAACGACCAAATACATGCTTTCTATCCTTGAAGATGATTAGACAAGATGCATAATCATAAACTAAAATTGTGCATAACCTATTACAACTTATTCTTAAGAAAAACAGACATTCTACTATATAAAATATTAAAGTAGGATACATATGTGAATAACGTACTTTAAAAGACTTATTGTTCAAGGAAATGTGCATTATGTTTTCCAAGAAATAATAAATATAAAAAGTGCAAAAAATTCAGCAAAGCTCTCATTCTGGGCTATTAGACATAAAAATTGGTAATGTTACACGACCCCAAAAAATTGTAATATATAGTATAAAACAATATAAAACATCAGATTATCTTTGCAAGCTCCTCAATTTAGCTTCACTTTTAGGGCAATTGACTGGATAGAGCAGGACCTCGGGAAGAAAATACCAAATGATTTGATGCATAATGATTTTTGTCCTTAGTCTATGTTGGCAGGACCTATGAGGCAGAAAAATGAAAAATGGGGTGTGGGGGTACAGTACAAGGGTGTTGTCACTAAACTGTTATAGAAAAAGTATACTATTACTAAAATGAAAATGTTCATTACTAAAACATCTGGCAGTTTTATGCCTTTATTTTAAATTACTTGAATGATTGCGGTATGTTTGTAGAAAGATGCTCTGCTACTTGTTAGACAGTTAGTTATACTATGTGGCTTATAGAGATGGAAACTTCTGTATCCCTGATGTATGCTAGCTCAAACAGCAGCATATCATAAATAACTCCTCAGTTCCTCTGTTTACTGGTATTGTCTGCTAAACTGTGAGTTGATCAAAATGGAGATTTCATGAAAATATGACAGTTGTTTTGATTAAATGTGATTTAGTTAAATGAATTAGGGCCCACTGAAACTTATTTCAAAACATAGCACATATCTGGTGAATTAAAAAATATATTCCAAATTTTTAATTGAAAATACCTTAACATGAGCCGAGAGTTTGAAAGTTCCATATTCCAAGGCTAAGATTCAAGAATATCTTCAACCTTATTTATTCTCTACTTTGGCCTTTTGCTACATGCAAGACAGCACAAATCTAGTTTCAGCAAGCATTCCCTCTTCCCCATTTTCATGTCACTGCTGCAGTACAATTATGCAGTGTACATTAATATACTTTTAGTAAAAGATTTATTAAATAAAGCTGTTTCAGTTTTCAAGAAAACTTTAGGTCACAAGATAATATTGCCACTCTACTGCCTGCACCAAAATACATACGGTGTAGAAATGGATTTTACCTCACTAGGTGCAGCCATCTATAATCAACCATCTCATGCACTTAGATGAACACAAAAACTAGCAGACTTTAAAAAGATCTCTGGGCACATCTCAGAAACAAGCTGTGTGTGCTAGTTACTACTACTATATTAACTCACCCATCCTAGGAAACATATCCTCAAATGTATGGATGTTGCTCAAGTACTTCATTATGTAATTAATTATTTTATATACAATTAATCAATCTATTATTCCAATAATGGTTTATCTTCCTTCCTCTTCCTTCAATGCCACAGTGCTCTACTATAGGCATTCTTAATATATGGTATATTGTGCATATATATGATTATATACATTTCTGTAAATTGTTGTGTTCCTCCTAAATCTTACACACTATTCTGCTATAATTCTTCTTTATGAATATATACTATCAAGTGTACTTAACAAATTATCCAAAATATTAGCAAGTAAAAGGTATTTCCTCATTTGAGGTAAAATAAATTAATCTGGTCACTTTACTAAGACTGGGGCTGAAACTTGAGGATTCAAACATGTCAGCTGTATAGCATTTTATACATGGCTGGGCTATTTGACAGATGTGGAGACCAACAGAAAGATAATGAATTTTATGATCAGAAACAGAAGGGTCTTGTACTTTTGGCCTATTAACCTATTAGATAAAATCCATCAACAAAATTATGCAATTATCCATGGATTTCATTGCATAATGGATGAAGTCTACAAGATGAACTGAATAATTTCTAGCAGATGAAATATGAGATATGTAAAATGGAACCTATAGGAGGACTGTGCATATGAGTCTTTGTGGATATTATATTATTTCAAGCATCTATGCATGCTGCTGGGTTAAAATGGAAATGTCATGGACTCACATGTGACTCAATTAATATAATTAATATGAATTTTTATTTTTACACTGAGCAAATTAAAAACAGATGAAGGACATTTATAACTTCCTTTAATAAAATATGATGAACCTAGGAGATACACATCTTACAGAAATGCATTTTTCTAGCCCTGCTATAATGAAAATAGCTAATTTAGAAAATATTCTTATTCCAAGAAAAGAGGAACATTTATGGATGTTGTTAAACAAATCAAACCTAGAATGACTTTTCTGTTTTGACGTTAAGGACATTTTTCTTTAAATGTGACCATGAAAACAGAAATTATTGCAAAATATAATTAAACCCAAATAAGTTTTAAAGAAGATGAAAGATGTATTTCACTGGTGAATACTAGACTAATTGCCCTGAGGGTTATTTTAAGTTTAGCTAATAATCCAAGGTCAGAATCAAACTAAGTACTTTGTGTCTAAGATGTAAAGACCTTAACTATTATGTCAAATCCTTGCCCCCAATGAGAATGAAAGTGAAGGAATGGTTGAGAATGAAACTGGTAGAATTACATCAAAGACAATGTATTTTTCTGAAGACAATACAGCATTCTGTCTAAACCTGTTGCTACATATTTTTTCTATTTTATTTATTTACATTCTCCATAATTTATGCTTGAAATTGTTTAAACTCATTTCATATTGTTATACCATTTGCAACTGATTGCTAGTCTAGTTGCATGTTATTTAAGGAATTTCATGTTAATTTCCTTTTGATGTTCTCTGCTCTCCTGTATGCTATTTTCTTTCGATGTGAACATGATGCTGTGTAATTAAATGGAAATGTAATTAGCTGTAAATATGGAGAAGGATATTATAGACCTCTATGTGATTTAACAATGCATTAGCTTCACGAAGACCCTAAGTAGGCCAATGCACTAAACCTTGTTTTTCACTTCAAACATACATACATATTTCTAGGTGTTGTCATTAGTTTTTTCTTTACCTCATGATCTGCAGAATATTTTTTTTATCTAAATACTTCAAAGCAGCTTCAGTAGTAATTGGTGTGCCTCTTGTATGTGTTCTTGGCCTAAGAGTGATCAGGACCTTCCTTTTCCTGCCTAACCATTACTCTACAGCTACACCTAGTGGTAGGCAATGATTAGCTTGTCTCCCATAATTGGTAGAAGAGTGATCAGTCCCTCCAACCTGCCTTGTATGTTAGTTGATGTGGCCTCTCCCTCTCCGACTCATCGTTTTCTAATCCATTCTATGTCCTCTATATAGACACGTCTGCTGCACTGACTAAACTACTATCAATGGTATACTGTGTGTATGTTAATGAGGTGCATTTTCAATGTTATGAATAACATCTTGCCAATGTGATTAAGGTATTATGCTGACTGTGTCTCCAACGCCCTATGCTCAGTCTGCCACACCCATTTTTTAGTCCACTGAAGCCTCATTTTGGGGCCATTGCCATTGAGGGCTGCCTTGTAACAAGCCTCAGTAGAAGACATTTTTGAATCTCAGCTTTTGCATTTTAGTTTCAAACTCAGAAACAAAGCCTTTACAAGCATGTTGCAAATTCCACATGCCATAATGCATAAGACAACATGCAAAAAAATGGTAGGCATGATTTCAGTGATGATTGGTTAAGTTCCTGTAACAATCCTAATACTGTCTTCTCCACGCATATACATCAGCAGGTCTAAGAGTTAGTCAACACAGAATTTCATAAAAATAATAGGATTCAAAAAGCACAAATACTGTCCTAGCATGTTACATGAACAACTTTGTGCTTTGTGGAAGCGGTAACAAGACTATTTGTGATACAGAGACAGTATGCCTATGAAGCACAACAGAGTGCTCTGCTAAATCCCACTAAACTGAGGCTCACTAGACAAAGGGGATATAAATAATTTAGAAAGCTGATGAAGTTACCACATGGGCTAGCTGCTAACCAAATACTTATGGTATGTAGTCTGTGCAAGTGGTCCCTGCAACCTAACCAAACTCGATTTGGGATAAAGTGTTCCAGAACAGTGCTGGGAGGTGTCAAGCTGCTGAGAAGGTGAATTATATCTGTCATTCATCTTCCTTTCTACTACATTAATATTTCTAGACTGCCAGAGGTCCAAGCAAAGACAAAAGGCCTGTGGCTGACCAAGTTTGCTGACTGTAAGTTGGGTGTTGTCTTTGACTCCCCAAAGGATGTTAACATACTGCAAGAGGGTCTCACAGCAACTAATGACTGGTGCCAAAGTCATGGCCTCGAGGTAAATGCAAAACAAGTATCATTATACCATTCGGCAAAAACATGACCCCTATTGATTACCACATCAACAGCAATGCCCTAAGCACACAATCTGTGGTGAGAGACCTGGGAACTCAGGTTGATAACAACTTCATATTCGACTATCATATAATGGCAGTGGTCAGAAAAGCCTTTTACTTGATTCATCTCATAAGTAAAGGGATTGTATCCAGAAAAAAGGAGGTTATTACCTCTCTATTCTCCTCTGTCATTAGATCAATAATTGAGGATAATGCCCATTTGGGATGTACCTCTCCAAACATCTGCACCAACTAGGAAGGTCACTGAAATACCTCACAAAGAGAATCCATGGCCTCCAACACCTGTCTTATGCTGACAGGCTCAAACCACTATCACTCTACTTGGCATCATACAGATTGCTCACGGATGATCTGTGTCTAGCCTACAAGGCAATCTCAGACCCATCTCCACTAGAAATGTTCCATATCCATAAGCCTAACTCCTCACACATTAACTGCTCAAAAGGCCTGAATCTAATATGCAACATCAACAACACCTGCTGGAGAGACAGGTTTGTCTCCCAGAGGCTGCCCCATCTCTAGAACAGACTTCCCATACACATCAAACAGAGTACCTCACTGACCCTCTTCAAGCACAACCTTGATGTGTGGATGGGAAATCAAAATTTGTCCCAGGACTTCCACTTGTGTCCCTCATTGACAGGTGTAACAGGTGCTGACTGAGGTTTCTTTTTGTGGATATACTCTTGGCTAGGTTTGGAACGACCCCAGGGCCATTAGCCTAGTAACCTTCTATGATCCTATGGTAGTGGGGTCCTATGCAATATTTACTGTGTAGTGCCCTGGTGGCTTACCATTGGTAAGGTACATGGTTATTTGTCTGAACAACAAAAGTATCAGAACCAAAAGACTGAAATGACACGATATCAAAACCAGTAAAATCAGCTAGTAAAGCTTCAAAACATTATTTTTTCCTGCATTCGTGACACCCTTGCACTGTAATTATTTTAACTATGAAATCACACATATTGAGGGAAACATGTGCATGAAAGATAGTTACTTTTCCAAAGACTGATTGTGCAACCTTAGAATTAAAATATATTTTTCAGTTGTGCTACATTAACCTTCTGGTTTTAGCATTTATTCTTCTGTCAAGAGGAAATCATGGCTGTCAGTTAGAACCAATTATGTGCTGCCATGGTAAAGTTATCATTATATGCAGACTGCATGTTTTCTATGAACTTTTTCACTTTGTACAAAGAAGTACTTCAGCATGGTGCTGTGCACTTTTCTAGGACTGCAGGTGGAGACGGGTGCATACTAGATATGTGTACTGGGAGCTTACCTTGAAGGTGGATGTGGCTACATAAGCCAAATGCACATGGGTATGTGTATGTGCCAGGGTTAGGAGAGAAAGGAATTTGAATAACATATAAAGCACATATGCCATACTGTGCTGGAACTGTGTCACAGACAGAGATGGGTAATAACATGTCTGCGCTATGAGTAGTACCAGAGATAAATGGCCACAAGCAGCAAAACAAGTTCTGCAACAAGATTTATTCCAAAAGAACAATAAATGTAAACGCTTTCATCTTGCTTCAATGAGCAAGACTTCTTCAGACAACTAAAACACAAAAGTGTAGCCATTTTTAAAATACATTAAGGATATCACATGACTTTGTGAATTCAAAGTTCTAAAAGGTGCAGCTAATCGCAAACATAAAAAAATGATGATAAAAATGTATGGCAGACTAGGACAGTGATAGAGTAACGACCAAATACCTGCTTTCTATCCTTGAAGATGATTAGACAAGATGCATAATCATAAACTAAAATTGTGCATAACCTATTACAACTTATTCTTAAGAAAAACAGACATTCTACTATATAAAATATTAAAGTAGGATACATATGTGAATAACGTACTTTAAAAGACTTATTGTTCAAGGAAATGTGCATTATGTTTTCCAAGAAATAATAAATATAAAAAATGCAAAAAATTCAGCAAAGCTCTCATTCTGGGCTATTAGACATAAAAATTGGTAATGTTACATGACCCCAAAAAATTGTAATATATAGTATAAAACAATATAAAACATCAGATTATCTTTGCAAGCTCCTCAATTTAGCTTCACTTTTAGGGCAATTGACTGGATAGAGCAGGACCCTAGGGGGGCTCCCCTTACTCTGAAATTGGAATTATGTGAGTTATTATGGCAAATAAAATTGAATGCCTATACCCCCCCCAGGATTAAATTATTTGTGCTCCCTGGCCTGTGTTTTTAAATTGAGGAACTTGCAAAGATAATCTGATGTTTTATATTGTTTTGTACTATATATTACAATTTTTTGGGGTTGTGTAACATTACCAATTTTTTATGTCTAATAGCCTAGAATGAGAGCTTTGCTGAATTTTTTGCATTTTTTGCACTTTTTATATTTATTATTTCTTGGAAAACATAATGCACATTTCCTTGAACAATAAGTCTTTTAAAGTACGTTATTCACATATGTATCCTACTTTAATATTTTATATAGTAGAATGTCTGTTTTTCTTAAGAATAAGTTGTAATAGGTTATGCACAATTTTAGTTTATGATTATGCATCTTGTCTAATCATCTTCAAGGATAGAAAGCATGTATTTGGTCGTTACTCTATCACTGTCCTAGTCTGCCATACATTTTTATCATCATTTTTTACGTTTGTGATTAGCTGCACCTTTTAGAACTTTGAATTCACATAGTCATGTGATATCCTTAATGTATTTTAAAAATGGCTACACTTTTGTGTTTTAGTTGTCTGAGGAAGTCTTGCTCATTGAAGCAAGATGAAAGCGCTTACATATATTGTTCTTTTGGAATAAATCCTGTTGCAGAACTTGTCCTGCTGCTTGTGGCCATTTATCTTTATCTGCAGTTTATTTTCTTCACCAGTTTGGGTCTGTGAGTAGTACTGTCTTGCAGTGACAGTGGGAGAGTGTGACAGAATGACTATGGAAGGCACACAACCACACGTACACATGTGTATATATATACCACACGTACACATGTGTATATATATATATATATATATATATATATATACACACACACACACACACACACACACACACACACACACACACACACACACACACACACACACACACACACACACACACACATATAGGTTCATAGGGTCATAGGTAGGTACTAGACTATCGGCCCAAGGGCCTAAGTAAGCCTAGCTAACAAGGTTCCCTGGCTTACGCCACCCAAGAAAGTTAATTTCTTGTGCCCCTGTCAAGCAGAGCCAAAGAAGTGATCCCCGGGGTGTATTTCCTATTTCCCATCCACTCATCAAGATTTTTCTTGAAAAGTGCTAATGAGGAACTTTGTTTGACATAGATGGGTAGCTTGTTCCAGAGTATAGGAAGTCTCTGGGACAGAAATCTATCCCTCCAGCATGTCCTGTTTATTTTGGTGACAAGGTTTAGGTCTCTAGAGGATGTAGCTCGGAGGGATTGGGATTTCTTTAGGTGTAGTATGTCCAACAGCTCTGGGTTTAACATAGCTTTATATGTTAGGCAAAGATCTCCTCAGAGTAGGCAATATGCTGCAGAGTAAAGCTGGAGGTTTATGAGACGGTCAGTGTAGGGCATCTGTTGAGGCCAGTAATCCTCTTTGTGAGGTACTTCTGTGGCCTTTCCAGCTGCTGCAGATGTCTTGTGAGGTACATACCAAAAGGGGTGTTGTACTCTATAATGGGTCTAATGAGTGCCAAGTAGAGGAGAACAATGACCTCTTTTTTCCTGGATGAGAACCCTTTTGTGATGAGGTGTGCCACTGTTAGAAAAATGTGTATTTAAATATATGAGAAATGCTAGTTTAAAAGCAAAGTAGTATATAATGCATTTTATTCTATTAATCATATAGCAGTACAGATTAATTCATGTGTAAATGTAAGTAGTTTTGAAACTGCAGTGTGGCTTGAAGCAAAGCTGATCTCTGACCCTGGCAGAATGCTAGCTTAGCAAGTTTTAATGTTTATGCTTTTCACAAGTGATTATCTGCTGGGTCAGGAAATTAAATGTGTGAAATAATGAAATCTTCTGCTCTTTCCTGTTGGAATGATTTGGCCTTGTATATGTGTTACTAAGATAGCACGCAGCTGTGTGAGAAAGTGTAACAGAGAACAAAGACGTGCATTAAAAGACTGAAGCTGCTATTGTATTCGAACTGATATGAAACCTTGAACAAGTAACTTTACAGAAAGACATTATGACTGACCAGCTGGATAGCAAGGCCGTATTGTATCTAGAGGAAAAGTTTTTTTAAAATATACAGCATCAGCAGATTTAATGAATAAAGAACTGTAAGCTAAAGTGATGTAGATGCCCTGTGACATATCACGTCAGTAAGGTGGGCATAGCTTAAATGTTAAACCTATATAAAATTGTGTGCTTCCTGTTTCATGTCAGACAAAATTCTGTACTTGTACGTTTTTTGCCTCCTGGTGTACACTAGTAAACTTTTGAATCTGAACCTCCTGTGTATTGAATTCTTAATTTTATTTAACAGTTTGGTCCTTCATAGACGGAATTCCCTTGGTAAGCCGCAGATCAGAGCGTATCGGTGGTCGAATACTGCGCAGGAGAAGTTACCGAAATGGTTCTTCTTGAGTGAAAAGACCTCCGACTGAATTGTCGTGTGTAAAGAGGCTGGCCACTTTCTGATCTGTGGCAGCGGAACTTGAACAGTTCAATACCGGAGGCTCAGGTAGGAAGAATTTGCCTTTTTTCTGTTTTAGATCAGGGACTAGGTTACAGTATATTGTTGTCAAGATTTGTTTTGCAGATCAGGGACAAAAGGAAGTACTGTATATTTGGTCATAGATCAGGGTAACAGAATAAGGTAGGCAGTTATTCTAGATAAACTGTGAACAGGAACTGAGAACTTGATATCACGTGATAAAAAAGGGTTACATAACATTTTCTTTGACATGGGTAATCAGTGCACTAAAACCTCGTGAGATCCGCCCCTAACCGAAGACGCAAAATACATGCAATTACAACGTTCTGATAACGTTAGGTATTATACGAAATGGGTTAGTAAATATGAATTTGATGGTAAACTAGATAAAACTTCACTAGTTAAACTCCTTAAACAGCTTAAATCTGATGTGGGAGGTCAGGCAAAAAAGCAACGCCAACTAGGCATTCCTCAAGCACACAGGTGGATTGAGGAAGCAAATCATAGAGAACAGAAGCTTAAAAATTCAAAAACATTATTTTTAGACAAAGAGGATAATAACTTGGTAATAGCAACAGCTCCTCCTCCTCCTCCCTTGCCCCCTCCCTTACCCTTTTCAGGATATGAAGCGAGTGGACAGGCTGGTCCGCCTCCGCATTATCCTGAAGTTTCAGCAAGACCACAACCATTTGTTAGAGATCCTATTGAGACTAGGTCCTGAACACATAAAACACATAGGGGCACAGAACCATACCAAATAGAGAGAAATCTACAGGATGAGAGTGAGGAAGAAATATGCCCACTTATAGAAGTCCCAAATCCTCAGGCAGGACAGGAAGGGCAAGACCCAACACTCTTAGTATATAGACCATGGACACTGGAGGACATCCAGAAGGCTACTGAGGAAATCCCCCATCCGAAAGTTAATTTTACGAAATTTTTAGAAGATTTACAAGGCATGAGGTTGAGTTACCACTTGAATGGGGAAGAAGTAGAAAAAGTAGTAAGACAAATTATAGGTCCAGATTGGCACATGATTTGTGGCACCTGGAATCCTCGTAATGCAGAGCTTAGACCACTCCCACATAGTGACGCAGAGTTAGACAACAGAGTGAAAGGTCTGACAGACCAAATCTCTGAGAAATGGAAACCCAGAGCAGACTGGACTTGCATTAATCAATGCATACAACAGGAAAATGAGACAATAGATGGATATTATGCTAGATTATTAGAATGTTTTAATAATCATAGCGGTATGTCGGTTCCTGAGAACCAAACAAATGATTCCCCGTATGAACAACAATTAAAAAATGCATTTTTGAAAGGTTGCATTGCACCTATTAGTAGCTTCATTACGAAGCATATGATAGACCATCGAACAGGGAGGCTACAAGCCTTACTCGAATACGCTAGACATGCTGAAAGACATTTTAATAGTAAAAAGAAAAAGAAGGCGCAAGTCTTCACTGCTGAAGACGGAGCTGAAGTATTTGTATTACAGTCAGGTAAAAAGGGCAAGAAGAATGCCCAGGGAAACAAACAGTCTGACAAACGATCAGAAGATTTTGAAGAAAGGAAAAAGAGAGGTGAATGCTTCAAGTGCAGGAAAAAGGGACATCTAGCAAGGGATTGTAGGCAAAACAAAAAGGTAATTACAGAAGATAAGGGAGATGAGGACTGACTATATGATAGTGAGGATACATCATGTGAAAGTCAGAAATCATCAGGAAAAGTTAATAAACAAAAAACAAATGTAAATGTGATAGAAGGAGTAGAGGAAGTGCAAGTAGATATGGAGGATGAAGAAAGTGAAATTTTGGACTTAGCATTATTGAGCTTAGAGCTCTACTTAGCAGATACGAAACCGGAAGTTACACTTCTGGTGGAGGGAAGGGAAGTCAAATTCCTGTGTGACTCAGGAGCGTCACAGACTTTGATACACCCCTCCAAGTTACCAGAACATTCAGAATCACCTGATTATATACTAGTAAAAGCTGCAAATGGACAGCTATACAGGGAACCACTTTCCCATGATATAGCAATAACTGACCCTGTTTCAGGTATGACCCAGAGAAGTAAAATTGTTGTTTCTGCAAAGTGTCCAGTAAACCTATTGGGCAGGGACCTTATGCAGATATTTGGCATAGCAGTAGTTCCAACTGTACAAGGTATGGAGGCACAGAGACAAATGGATACCTTTGTAGTGCGACCAGAGGGTGAAACTTTTTACTGGTACAGCCAGGACCTAGTCACGACTGGTCCAGGGGCAGTAACCGAGGAACTGATGAACGTAGCCATCAGTAAAGCCCCCTCCCTTGACACTGATCAACAGCATTTGTTACACTGTACTCTATACTACTGTACTACACCAGGACCTGATAGAGAGTATGAGCAAGAATTGTTTAGAAATCGTGCAACTAGATTGGTTTTGCATACTTTGTACTGGGATACTGAGGGGAACAGTGTAGTTAGCTGTTCATTACCTCAAGAATTCCTTGCATTGTATAGATCAAATCGGTTACCACATGTCAGCTTGACAAAGAACAAAAGTGTCAAATGGGCAGATTTAGGAGAAAAAGTAACAAGATGGGAGAAACAAACTGATTTAGAACTATCAGAACAAGGGATACAAAAACAAAAACTGAATTGGTTGACACAGACACATCCAGCTGTACACTTGCAATCTAGCGAGGACAGCTGATTAGCATTTTATTAGAAGAAGAAGAAAAGGCCTTATGTGAAATTCCAACAACTCTTTGGTCAACAGGCAAGTCAGATGTAGGACTTATTCAAACAGCAGGACCAGTTACAATTACCCCAAAGTCAGCTTTTAGACCACAGAAAAGACAATACCCTTTGAGAAAGGATGCAGAAATAGGAATTAAGCCTATAATAGCAGCATTACTCAAAGAAGGAGTACTGGTAGAATCTCCTGATTCACCATGTAATACCCCCTATTTCCTGTTAAAAAAGCAAACAGGGAATGGCGGATGGTACAAGATTTACAAGCTGTAAACAATGCAGTAATACCTAGAGCACCTATGGTGCCAGACCCACATACCTTGTTAAACGATTTAGAACCACAACAGAAGTATTTCTCTGTGGTAGATATTAGCAATGCTTTCTTTTCAATACCTATACATCCTGATAGTCAATATTGGTTTGCATTTACATTTCAGGGTAAAAGGTATATGTATACTCGACTACCACAGGGATATTGTGAGAGTCCAACAATATTTGCACAAGAAATGGCTAGCAACCTGGCAGGGTTTACCCCACCGGGAGGTAGTCAAATTCTACTTTATGTAGATGACATCTTGCTAGCAGCCCCCACCCAGCAACAGTGCAGGGAGGATACTGTAGCATTATTGAAATTTTTAGCAACACAAGGACACAAAGTAAACAAAAGTAAGTTACAACTTTGGAGAAAACAAGTTAGATACCTAGGATATGTAATATCCAATGAAGGTAGAATACTAGATGAGGAAAGAAAAACAGCAATTTTGCAAGCACCCAAACCAACAACCAAGAAAGAAATGATGTCTTTCTTAGGTACAACTAATTTTTGTCGGAGCTGGATACCAAATTATGCTTTGGAATCTGCTCCACTGACTGATTTGATATATAAGACACCAATGGCAGCACAAGATATCTTACAATGGACAACCGAAGCAGAAATGGCTTTCTGCAGGTTGAAGCAGTTGATAGCTTCTTCATTAGTTTTAGGACTTCCAAATTATCACAAATGGTTCTTTCAGACCGTAGATTGTAAGCAAGGATATATGACGTCAGTATTGACGCAACAACATGGGGACAAGCAACACCCCATAGCCTACTATTCATCACAGTTAGACCCAGTGGCGCGATCTTTGCCTCACTGTGTACAAGCAGTAGTTGCAGCCACAATGGCAGTACAGGCTTCAGCCTCAGTGGTGTTATTCCACCCTCTCACATTGAGAGTGCCTCATGCAGTTGCAATAATTTTACTGCAAGAGAAAGTGGCATACCTTTCTCCTGCTAGACATCTTTCATGTATGACTATACTGCTGAGCCAACCTCATATGACAATTGAACGATGTACGACATTGAATCCATCAACATTACTTCCAACTCCTGCGGAGGGCACACCACACAGCTGCCTGCAGGAAATTGAACAGTTAGCTTTACCTAGACAAGATCTTACAGATATGCCCTTGGATAATGCCGAGGTGACATATTACGTGGACGGCTCATGCAGAAGGGGTCCTACAGGGAAGAATCTGGTGGGGTATGCAGTAGTTACAGACACTGAAATTTTAGAAGCTCAATCCTTACCACACAACTTATCTGCACAAGCAGCAGAATTGATAGCTTTGACGAGGGCATGTACTTTAGCAAAAAACAAGAGTGTGAACATATATACTGATAGTCAGTATGCTTTTTCTACAGTACATGTATTTGCACAACAATGGAAAAATAGAGGAATGATAACATCTAGTGGAAAACCTATTAATCATGCAATTTATTTTGGAGTTATTAGAATCTATTCAGTTACCTACCAAAGTAGCTATTTGTAAATGTGTAGCTCATACAAAACAACAGGATAAGATTTCGAAGGCAATGCACGAGCTGATGCAGCTGCAAAGCAAGCAGCCTCAGACTCAGAAACTGTACTTTTAAATGAGGAATTACAACCCTCTGAGATTTTAGATTTAGACATGTTAAAAACAATGCAGATGCTTACTACAAAGGCAAAAAAACAAAATGGGTAAAACGAGGTGCAATTCTTGAGAATGGACTGTACATTTCCAAAGAAAGAAAACCGATATTGCCGTCTAATTTATTTAGATATGCAGCTTTGTTGAGCCATGGGCAGTGCCATGTCTCAACAGGGGGGATGGTACAGTTAGTAAATCGAATATTCCAAACATATGGATACACAAACTACACAAAAAAATTTTGTGCAGCTTGTCATACTTGTAACAAGCATCATGCACAAGGAGCATTTAAAACCAAGCAAGGAAGTTTTCCTATACCACCATACCCGTTCCATACTATTTGTATGGATTTCATAGAATTGAATAAATGTGAAGGGAAAAAGTTTTGTTTAGTTATTGTAGACATGTTTTCTAAATGGGTAGAAGCTTTTCCAACTAAAAACCCGGATGCAGCAACAGTGGCAAAAGCCCTGATAAAAGAAGTAATCCCTAGATTTGGCATTCCGGAAAGGATTTATAGTGACAATGGCACACATTTTGTGAATCAGACGATTCACCAGCTTGGGAGATTTTTTGGTATCTCCTTAAAGAACCATTGTGCTTACCACCCACAGTCAGCAGGACTGGTGGAAAGGTGCAATGGTACCCTAAACAAACTTAGGAAGCTAGTAGAGGAGACCCAAAAGAATTGGATATACTGTCTGCCTTTAGCACTGCTGAGTATGAGAACAGTTCCAAATGTAAAGGGTTTGACTCCCTTTGAAATGGTTTTTGGGAGAGCATATTATGTGCCTCAGTGGAAAGCTCTCATGCCTGCAGAGCAAGAGGCTGACAGTTCATTAGCTAGTTATATGAGGAAACTGTTAACAAATAAATCTGTTTTGCAGTTTAACTCTTTTTCAGATAAGGAACAGACCAGACCGGTGGAAGCAGTCTTGGCCCCAGGGTCGTGGATCTGGCTGAAAGTGATGAAAAGGAAGAATTGGGCGAGTCCAAAGTGGGAGGGACCATACCAGGTTCTGTTGGCAACGCCTACTGCAGTTAGAGTGGCCGAGAGGACATCCTGGGTTCATTTGATGCATTGTAAACCGGTAAAGAACTTTCAACTTGATAAAAACTTTGTGACTGATACACAACCAGACCGAGATGGCCAAAAACAAAGCAAATAGAAATTTAGATCAACCCCAGAGATGTTGCATAATCATTTTGTTGAGTGTACATTTATTGACTGTAATTGTGACAATTTTCCTCTTGCTGTGGTTTATCCTACACACAACGCACAAGTAAAAGTGGGAAGGAGTGATGAAACGTCTATAGACTGGCATCCAAATTTTAACACATACCTAGCCATGAAACGTGTATATGCAGAGACTATGAACATTTCAAATTGCTGGGTTTGTACAGCTATACCGACAGCATATGGAGGACTGATAATGTCCGCTGTCCCTTTGGGGATAAATGAGACTTGGGAGAATTTACTTTTCGATACAGGAACTGTGAGATCACAGGACAAAATAGCTTTATTTTTACCTGTCACACAAAAAGGAATTGTATGTTTTTTTCAAAAATGACACCCTCCAGGTGGGCTGGAGCAATTGTAATATAACCATATCTTACCGATGTTATATTAAGAATAGTAATGGCAATACTTTTTGCAATACTAATTATGACTCGTATTTGAACTCATTGAAAACAACTATGAATGACATTCAAAAAAATCCAGTTCTGTTTAAACAATTGTCAGTTATAGATCAAAAAATGTTTCATGCAGGGCTGATGCGTATTAGTACTAAAGTAGAAAACTGTTATTTTATTTGTGGGAAAAAGGCATATAAATGGTTACCTGAGAATTGGTCTGGCAGTTGTTTTTTGGGTTACTTGGTTCCGGCAATAAGACATACTGCAGAATTACCTTTGGGTAAGATACGAAATGTAAGAGAAGCAGCCCGAAAACCCGAAGGTCCAGTTAAAAAACCTGTGAATCCAGTTGGAAAGATCAAAGCTGGCTGGAAAGACCACAATTCAGTAAAAGACAAAAGCGAATTGACTCATATGGACTTGAGTGACAGTGTTATATCCTGGGCAGGAATATTCCCAGCCTATGGAGCAGTCAAATCGATCTGGGAGCTGAGGAAGTTGTCAAAACTTCTCGAAGTAATGAGTAATGCAACTTTTTCCGCCCTAGAACTGGTGACTGATGAACTGAATGCAATGAGAACTGTTGTGCTACAAAATCGGATGGCTCTTGACTTCACCCTAGTGGCGAGAGGTGGTACGTGCGCGCTTATCAAAGAAGAATGCTGTGCTTATATTCCTGACAATCGTCATGAGATTAATAACCACCTAGAGGTAATTCAGCAAGTATCAGCCATGACTGAACCAGGCCCAAACCCACTGACGGACTTTTTCCAGAATCTATTTGGGGGGTGGGGTTCCATCCTAATGAATATTCTGATTGCCATTTGTGTGGGTATACTCCTAATAGGAGCATGTGTTTGCTGTGGAATTCCCTGCATTAAAAGATTAATCAAAGGTTTTATTGATGTATCTGTTACTGAAACTTTTTACCAAGATATCGAGATTGAAAGATTGATGTCAGATGACGCTTTTCTGAAGTATAGATTGAATGACTCACCTAGCTGAAAATCCTGAGTGGAAAAGGCTAGGAGATGAAATGACACTATGCATACTTCAAAATAGAATAAAAAGTATTAATAGGGGGGAAAATGTTAGAAAAATGTGTATTTAAATATATGAGAAATGCTAGTTTAAAAGCAAAGTAGTATATAATGCATTTTATTCTATTAATCATATAGCAGTACAGATTAATTCATGTGTAAATGTAAGTAGTTTTGAAACTGCAGTGTGGCTTGAAGCAAAGCTGATCTCTGACCCTGGCAGAATGCTAGCTTAGCAAGTTTTAATGTTTATGCTTTTCACAAGTGATTATCTGCTGGGTCAGGAAATTAAATGTGTGAAATAATGAAATCTTCTGCTCTTTCCTGTTGGAATGATTTGGCCTTGTATATGTGTTACTAAGATAGCACGCAGCTGTGTGAGAAAGTGTAACAGAGAACAAAGATGTGCATTAAAAGATTGAAGCTGCTATTGTATTCGAACTGATATGAAACCTTGAACAAGTAACTTTACAGAAAGACATTATGACTGACCAGCTGGATAGCAAGGCCATATTGTATCTAGAGGGAAAGTTTTTTAAAATATACAGCATCAGCAGATTTAATGAATAAAGAACTGTAAGCTAAAGTGATGTAGATGCCCTGTGACATATCACGTCAGTAAGGTGGGCATAGCTTAAATGTTAAACCTATATAAAATTGTGTGCTTCCTGTTTCATGTCAGACAAAATTCTGTACTTGTACGTTTTTTGCCTCCTGGTGTACACTAGTAAATTTTTGAATCTGAACCTCCTGTGTATTGAATTCTTAATTTTATTTAACAGCCACATAGAAGGATTTCCTAACTACTGTGGCGATGTGATTATCAAAGGAAAGACTACTGTCCACCTGGGTCCCGAGGTCTCTTATCACACATTCGGCATTAAGTAGACTGCCATTTATGTGATAGCTCATGACTACAGAGTTTTTACCAAAGGGGATGACAATGCACTTTTTGGCATTGAGCTTGAATCCATGCCTCAGACACCAGTCTTCTGTCTCAGTGAGGCCCTTCTGTAGGATGTCCACATCATTTGGGGACTCAACTATGGCTCCTAGTTTGCAGTCATCTGCGAACTTCATTAGCCAGAGGTCTTCTGTGTTAGCCTGTACTTCAGAGAAGTAGATACCAAACAGGAGAGGTCCCAGGACTGAACCCTGTGGTACTCCACGTGTCACTGGTTTGAAGTCAGATTTGGAGTCTGCAACGTTTACAGTGTGGATTCTGTCAGTGAGCCAGTTGGCAACCCATCTTGTGACGTAGTGATTTATACCTAGTTTAGTGAGTTTAGCTATAATTCCAGAATGGGGGATGGTGTTGAAAGCCTTGGTGAGGTCAAGATAGGCTGTATGAACCACCTTACCCTCTTCTACGTCTTGGTGACTGCCTCAAAGAAGTCGATCAGGTTCAAAATGCACGATCTGCCTTTCACAAACCCAAACTGGGTGGGGTCCAGAGTTTGGGGGTTACCAATGGCCTTTATATATGGATCTGCTTCATGTAATCGAATTACCAAAATGTTGAACCTTTTAACCTCAAGACAAAATGATCTAAAGCTTTTATGAGTGAAACTGCATAATATCAAAAGTTGAAACCCTGAAGCAAATTTTGGGCATATCAGACAACACTCTTAAGAATGCAGATTGCACTGCATTCATAAGAACAGATTCTTCACTTCAACTGAACAAAGAAAACAAATGGAATGGAGATTGCAGTACAGTGAGGATCAGTAAGTTTACCTCTTTCCACACTTTAGTGCGATCTCAGAGTTGGTATAATTAATTAGCAGGGGGAGTGGAGGGTGCAGGAGGGGGGGCTTGCCCCCTGCAACATGTTTGTTAATGATGCATTTTTTGTGTTTGTCAGCTTAAGTGTTGAATCTGTTCGTCTGAATGGCTCTAGGTCATTTGATTTACCACAGGAAACATTGAAGGCACTGGTAGGTACATACAGACAGGATGCTCAGGGAGAGAATCAGCAGCAACACAAGTCAGTAAATAAACAATCTCTTGTACCAACTACTTCCAGTGGATCACAAGGAAAATGATTCCAATTGTTTAAAAGATACTCAGCCCTAATATCAAAAGCTGAAGCTGTTCAGGAGCAACATAGGAGAATGATGAAAAGTTCAACAGGAATACAAAGCTGATAAACTCTAACAACAGCATCACAGGTTACTGAGAGTTTTGATTGACTGCTGAGGAGATAGGGGCGTAGAATTTGCCTATTGTAGTCTGGTGAAGATTGTTGCAGTGGGTCGATGATCTTTTGTGATTATATGGAATTAAGTTGAGCTGTCATCAATACTAGGATAGTGCTATAAAGTCTTTGAGTGTGGCACGTGGAAGTGGGGGGAAGCATAAAAGTGCTTGTTAGCCTTGCTAATAAATGAAGGAGTAATGAACTTTTCTCCTCCCCTCTGTGTAAACAGGAAGATGGTAGTGACCAAGAAGGTAGCCAAGAAGATCGCACTATGGACAGAAGTATGATTAGCTAAAACAGACTATTCATTTTAGAAGGTAAAGGGGTTCTCTCTGTTTTATATAATATGAGGCAAATTAGACATCTCAGAACTTGGGGAGGAGCTGTTTACAGCAATAAAACTGTCAGCTGAAGGTAAGCAATATGTTGTGGCAAAATAAAGGAGGTTTTGTAAAGTTAGATCACATGAACAATTGTGTAAGTATATAATTATGGTTAACGTATGAGTGGTAGCTACTGGGGGACTGTCCTAAAAAGAGTTTCAGAAATAGCTAACGTTTACCACCTGGAAGGGGGATAAAGACTTTGAAGGCAGGTTGTGTGACAAGTGAATGCTCCTACTTTGGAAGCAGAAAACTGACATCATTTTGTACATAGTTGGCATAAGTTATCAATTATCATTATTTGTTGAAGTGTTGTCTAGTTCCATTGAGTTAGTTAAATATCAACTGGAGTTAGGATTGTCTAAAGAGTGATTGAAGTTGGAGGGGCACCAGCACAATATTCAAAATGTTACATTAAAATCGGTCATTACAAAAAAGAGAAGAATAGAAAGAAACTTTTGCAACAGTAGGCTTTTAGGTCACAATTTCACCTCTGGGCTAAGGGAAAGAAGGGGGAACTGCATGATCCAGATAAAAGTAAAGAGGTGCAAAATAAGGCTTGAACAAAGTAACCACACAAATGAGGTGGTTAAATGTTGTTACATGGAATATCAGTGGGTTAACCAATCCCATTAAGCAGACAATGGTCTTGAATGAGTTGAAAAGTGCGGGTATGAAAACCCACCTGGGTGAAACATAACACAGCTATCAACAAAGGGATATGAAATTTTAGGAAGTGCTAGTTATAAAAGTGCTAGGAGGAGTAGTGCTTATGAAATGACAAAGTTTAGGAATGTCTTTGATGGGAATTTTAAGTGATACTATGGGGAGATATATAAGTAGCAGTCAAAGGAGTCTTGCAAGGATGTAAAATTACTTTAATAACATTTTATCTGCCTTTAAGTACCTCAATTTGGGAATGCAGGTATGTTTTTTCTTGATATACATAATTTCTATAAAGGAATATTATTACTTGCAGAAGACTGGAATATGATTTTCAGTGGGAAAGAAGCTACAGAAGAGAATAGAAAGGTCAATGTCACTTGGACAGGGAAGAAATGTGCAGCTGTTTTACAGATGATGGGTCTAATGGATATGTTAAACATATCTAAATACTGTAACATAGAGAACTATGCTTATTACTTCCAAAGACATTGGCAATGGTTGCAAATAGATAAAATAGTTATAATGGTAAATTAAGAAATATTTAGCAATATAAATCTAAGCTTAATCGGAATATCCGACACAGCAACCATAAAGCTCCAGGTTTGAAACACTAGTGCTTCCAATATATCACTTAACACAAGAAAGATTTGGCAGTAAGATAAAATAAAGTATCACGCAACAATTGGCAGTGGTAATGACAAAGCCAGAAAAGTGGGATGATTTTAAAGCAAATTTGAAATGGGAGTTGTAAGAAATGTTTAGAACTAAAATGCAGTGAGAGAGAGAGAGAAAAGGAAGCTTTAAATAAGATAAAATTGCCCCAAAGAAAATGACCACATCTCAGAGAGTGAGCAGTGGGAACAAGAGAAGTTACTAAAAGAACTTCAAAATCAAAACAATGAAAGAATACCTTTTCAACAATTAATAGCTTTAGGCTTATTTAATATAAACATGCTGCAGTCTATTACAGCTTTAGCAGGCAGACTGAGACAGCAAAATGTTAATAATCCATAGAATCCAGCTGAAAGACAAGCTGCAAGGTAAACCCATAAGAAAAAGTAACTGAAATACTGTGTATATTTAAAAGTTTCAATGGGAACAGTGTAACATAGAAATAAAGACAGACAATGGGCTATATTTAGAGTGTATCTAGGAATATTTGCAACCAGTCAAGCTATCAAAGTTAATGGATGAATAGTGAGAAGCATTAGATAAGGAAATTACTGAAGAAGAGTTAAACATGGTATTAAAAGTGCAATCTAAAGGGCAACTACCTGGTTTAGATGAAATCTCTATAGAGATCTGGTTACTAGCAAAGGAAAAGTCATTAATGTATGGACTGCATTTCTGAACAAAATTATTTTGAGAAATTTGAGAAATTTAATTCCTAAGTCATGGAATGAAGGCTTGATGGTAGCTATGTGCAAAGAGAGAAGAGATGCTCAATTAGCCTTCCATATCACCCAATCACAATCCTTAACCATGGATTAAACTATAAGGTTTTTATGGCAATACTCACAAGGTGACAAAACAAGGTCATGCCACAGTTAGTACACTCTGATCAATGTGGTTTTACTAACAATATTGTGTGAACCTAAATGATAATACATGAGGCACGTCAAACCAAAACCATAACAATGGTAGTAAGCCTTGATGCTGGAAAGACTTTCAGTCGTATGGAGTCAGTCTTCCTCCTTGAGATTTTAACAAGAATAGAATTGCCATAGTCTTGGCTAACATTGCTGAATGCAATATATCAAGGCACAGCAGTAAGAGTAAATTTCATAGCTGTACTGCCAGATGTCTTTAAAATATTAAGGGGAACTTGACAGAGATATCCACTCTCCCCTCTGCTATTTGCAGCATATCTTGAGCCCTTAGCGCAAGTTATTAAAGACTCAAGGTAGAAGGCTTTAAGTGGGGTAACCTAAATATTAAGATAGCCTTATACATGGATATCATCTTAACATTAATTCTAGGAGAAGCCTGTCCAATCTATTCACCAAATTACAATAGTTTGTTAAGCTCTCAGGATAAAGTTAGCATAGACAGGTCAAAGCAATTGCAATTAATGTGAAAGATCTAGGTGAAATTCAGCACACATATTCACAAATTAAACTGCAAGATAAAATATAGGTGAAATTCAGCACACCTATTCACAAATTAAACTTCAAGATAGAATTGAATATTTAGGTATATGGTTAATGGATAACTATATTCTCTGGCAAAGTTGTATCCAGAGTTTTATAGCACTATTAAGGGAAAATGTAAATAATTAGAAAGCCTTGGGTCTGGATTTTGATCATCACCTGAAAGTGAAAAACTTTCAGGCACTCCCACACATACTATTCCTAGAGAAGCCTTTCGGTCGGAACCTCAGAAGGCAGATAAGCAAGGTTATACTGCTGGGTGAAGGACTTTGTCTGTCTTTGTGAGCATCCCAGGGTGGCATGGTCAAGACTGGAACAACCAAAAAGCAGGGACAGTCTAGGAGCAATGGGTATAGGAAAATATGCTGTTACATTTAGATTGCTACTCCTCTCTAGATGTCAAAGCACAGCATATTAATGAAGAAATAAAGAAATGCTTTTAATAAGTGTCCATGGCTGGAATAAAAAGATCTTATGGACATTTTTGAGATGGTAGTCTAGGGAAAAGATTACCTGCTTTGAGGAGCTGTGAAGAGACATAAAAAACTCTTTAACTGAAAGGAGTTGAAAGCACGGAGGAGAGGCATATTGCCGATAAAGACACAGGACGAAGATATAAGTGCAAAAACTGTAGCAGCCAAATGGTGTCAGAGGAGGACAAAACTGAAGTATTGGGAGCAAATATCTGAGAATGGGAAAGTGCTTAAGTGGGAATAAGTAAGTACAAGACTGAGGATGTCACAGAGGCCGAGGCAAAACTATCAAGATCTGACATGGAAGATTCTGTCATTAAACTGGAGGCAGGCAGATGCAGATGGAATACCTGCAGCTGTAACTTGGATTATGGAGGCAAGGCAGAGCAGACAGATACAAGAAGGTCAGATATCATACCTATATTGGAGATTAAAAAAGGAAGATAATCATGAAGCAGGTAAACTGAGGAAAGGGTAGAATGATATATTGAAGAAAAAGCTGACACATCAACAGTGGGAGAACATACATACTCTTCCTAGTAAGATGCTAAGACTGCATAAGTTCCACATATCCACATGGGCGTGACTACATAAATATTTTTGCACTTCGGAGAAACTAGCAACTGTGTTCCATGAGCAGCCTAAGAACCACTGAGGATGTAGAATGAACTGTATAGGGAAATGGGAACACCGTTTTTGGACATCCAAGAGATTTACCACAATGAGAGAAGTTTAGAGGCAATAGTTAAGAGTAACACTGATGGCAAAGTGGGCATACATGTAGAGAGTTATATGTTGCATTGCTGGTTGGATGTGCATCAATCAACTAATCATAGGGAGCTTTTAGTGATTATAATATTGGCAGATAAGAAATCAATCACAAAAAAATGGAAAGAGGCACAGAGACCCAATGGAAGTGACTTAGTCAGGCTGACTGAAGAAATTAGTGACGAGGAAGAGAAAGTTTTGGGGGGGAAAGCATGAATCGGTCATAAGATGACAACCATGGCTGACCTATGTAGAAACAATATCAGGGGGTGAACACTCAGAACCACACTCAGAATCACGAAGAAAGTGATTTCACAGCTTTTATTTCTTCTGACTTCCAGACTTCAGTCAGACAGGATAGGTAGGATACCAGTTTTATCATGCACATAAAAGCTTCAGTTATTCTTTTATGTAAGAATTGTTGCCTTTGTATATATCGTTATGTTTTTATGTTGTTCTCTTTTTTAACTTCTTTTGCATTAAAGACAGAGTGTGAATTTTGGTACTGGGTTGATGTCTGGTTTGTAAGAGGTTAAGGGAGTTTAGAGATTTAAATGTATGAGAAGGATTAAAGGCTCAACTGCCAACACGTGGAATGATGCACCATGCATCAGGTTTGCATCAGGTGTAAATTGTGATAAGTGAAAATAAAATGTTATGTCTCTTAAAAGCAATTAAATCAAATAGCATAATGAGAAAAAGGTTGCATAACTCAAATTAGGAAGCATGGCTATAAAAACAGGGTATACATATGAAGACTGAAGTAATGGTATGCAATATTAAAAGCACATTATATATGAAAATTGATTATGTTTATTTGTCATTACTTAATCTGCAGTGGTGCAGCGATAGCATTGTTGCCTCACAGCAAGAGGTTCTCCCGTTCGATTCTCAGCTAGTGTGTGGGGAGTGCCTTCTGTGGGGAGTCTGCATGTCTCCCCACGGGTTGAGTGGCATTCCGAAAGACATGCGTGAATGGGCATGTCTTCGTTGAAGGTTGGGCATCGAGCTCGCAACTCGGCACCGTGAAAATCTACTGCCAATCATTAGCGGACCGGAGTTCCGCTGTGGCGACCCCTAACTGGGAAAAGCCGAAAGACAACAACAGCATTTAGAAGGTTACTTAGAGTTTAGTGGTGAGTATTTGGAAAAACGCAAAGGAGAGTCAAAGCTGTGAATATGTATTTATAGGATTTTCTGTATTTGCATAAGGTTCACTTATATAGACAAAAGACTTTAGTTATATGGACTATTTATATGAACAGCATCAATTTCTAATAAGATCAATGGCTGCTTGTTTTTGTCATTATTAGCACATTTTGGTTCATGGATCACACATTTTTGGTAGGATTGCACATTGGTATTAGGTTATTGGTTGTTGGTGTTTATTTGATTAGTATGTTATGAAATATCTTGAGTTGAGAAAGAAAATGATGGTATTTTTTAATTCAAGCCACTTGGCTTTTTTGCAATGTTACACAATGATGAGTTTTGTTTACTAGACTTGTTATCGATTTAGCAATTTTGTGAGAGGTTTATTCCAGTTTATGAATTTGAGTTTCTGCATCTTTTCTGAATTGAGATGATACATTTAGTAGACGAGGAAGAAGAATAGTATTTCTCGTCGCTAGCATCGCCTTCTCTGTTGTGTATGTTATTGATTTATACATCATACTAAGTCTTGTATGGGTTTTGTCTGTAAAATATTCATGTCTAAACATGAAACTGCACTCATTGCAAGCATTCTTAACCCCGCAAGAAGCTGACATTTGTGCAGTCACATACACCTGGTTCAAAGCTGCGGAGAGCACCCCAGCCATACCAGGTTACTCATCCTATCATACAGTCAGACCCCAAACCATGGGCAGCAAAGCAAAAGGAGGTGGAGTTGCAATATATTTTAAAGGCATACACACCTCCTGGCTGATCGAACAGTATGACATACAGGAGACACTCCAGGTGCAGTTAACCATTGACAAGACCCCTATTCAAATCATAGCTAGCTACCAGCCCCCAACTTTGACTCAAGATGCCCACTCCACCTATCTGGACTTCTTTGAATCTATCAAGAATCAACCCTTAACCCTGATCCTGGGCGACTTTAACTATCCAACCATAGATTGGAAGAACTACTCATTCCAAAACACAAATGTCCAGAGAGTCCTTGATTTTGTCAATGCAAATGAATGCCTTGGACCAACTGGTCGACATCCCCACAAGAGATGATAATATCTTGGACTTGGTATTAGCCAACATGAGTAACCCTGCAGCATCCCTACAGTGTCATCCTCCCTGGTAAGATCTGACCACAAAGTGGTCACTTTCAAAGTCACCATCTCCTCCAACCCCCCCCCCACCCCCAAGCTAGAGTCAAACAAAAAAAAACTTCTCCAAAGCTAATTACAACTTCCTGAGGGAAGGTATAAACAGTTTCACAGCCGCTCCCCTCCGAAACTGGCACATATGTCCAAACCTACAGCACAGTACTATACGAGCATTTTTATAGCTGCATGGAATCAGGAATACCCGACAGAACAAAATCATCATCCTCTAGGAAGAGTAAACCTGTCTGGTGGACATCTGTAATAAATAAACTCTATAATAAAAGGAAATATTGTTGTTCAGGACCAAGAAGGAGTAGGTATCTAATTGGAAACAATCTCTCCTTAGCCTGAACAACCAAATAAGAGCACTAGTGAAATCCTCCAAAACAAATTTTGGGTCCAAACTGAGTGGAGGACAGCTACTGTCATTCCTATACACAAAGGTGGAGCATCCACTGATCCAGGAAATTATAGACCCATCAGCCTAACTAGCCTGATCTGCAAGGCCATGGAATGGATTATCATGGACCTCATTAACAAGGACATTGGCAACCTTCAAATACTCAATCCCACACAGTTTGTTTCATCAAGGGGAGGTCATACCTGTTAAGTTTGGTCAACTTCTTTGAGGCAGTCACCAAAGCCAAGGAAGAGGGGAAGACAGCGCACAGCACCTACCTTGACCTGGCCAAAGCCTTCGATACTATTCCCCACTTGGGAATAATAAATAAACTCTCTCAACTAGGCATAAATCCATGTGTTACCAGATGGGTAGTAAACTGGCTCACTGATAGAACCCACCTAGTCAAAGTAGAGGAAGCCACCTCAAGCAGTAGACCCATAACAAGCAGTGTACCCCAGGGATCAGTCTTGGGGCTTGTGTTGTTTGGGATATACTTTTCTGAGGTGCAGGCCCATAATAGTGGACTATGACTGACCAAGTATACAGATGACTGCAAGCTGGGCACTGTCATCAATTCCCCAAGTGATGTGGAGATCCTCCAAGAGGGTCTCACCCAAACAAATGACTGGTGCCAGAAATATGGCCTCAAACTAAATGCCAAAAAATGCATCATCATCATCCCTTTTGGTGAGAGTGACATCCCCACAAATTATCACATTAATAACAAGGTCCTAAGCATGCAATTAATAGTGAGGGACTTGGGCACACAGGTTGATAGCAAACTGACTTTTGACCACCATATTGCTTCTGTTGTACGGAAAGCTTTCTACATGGCCCACCTCATTAGTAAGGGTATCTCATCCAGGGACAAGGAAATCATAACATCCCTGTATTCTTCTCTTATAAAACCCATTATTGAGTACACTGCCCCTTTTGGCATGTACCTCACAAAGCACATGCAGCAGCTGGAGAGACCACAGGGGTTTCTCACCAGGAGAATCCAGGGCCTCAAACATTTACCCTACACAGATAGGCTAAAAGCCCTGTCAATCTACTCAGTCTCATACAGACTCCTCAGAGGTGACCTCTGTCTGGCATACAAAGCAATCTCAGACCCCACCTTGATTGGACTGCTGCATATCCGCATGTCAAACTCTACTCAAGTAACACACGTGTGCAACCTCAACCTGATCTGTGACATTAATAGGACTTGTTGGCAGGACAGATTTGTGTCCGAGAGACTCTCCCTTCTGTGGAATAGACTCATATCCATGTCAAGCAGAGTACCTCATTAACCCTTTTTAGGCACAACCTGGATAACTGGATGAGGAACAGAAAATACACCCCTGGGGTTCCACCTGTGTCTCTGCTGGACAGGGGATTGGGTGCTGCCTTGTTGGAACATGGGCTAAATTCTTGGCTAGGCATGTAAGGGCCTCAGGGCCAATAGCGTAGTAACTTCCTATGATCCTATGTGTTCATTAAACATTAGTTGCTGATCAGTGATTATTTATAACAGTTTAGTATGTCTGAGGCTGTCTATATTGGTATTTTTTACAGAAGATGTGATTTTGAACTGCGTGCTATCCTTATTTTTACTGTCTAGTATGAACACGATTAGCAGACTGTAATCTAGAATCCATCTTTCAATGTTATGAAGAGGCTGATGAGTGTCGATTTGTAGATGTTGCAGGGTTGTAGCTGATAATATTAGGGTTGAAACTTTTACTGCTGCACGATGGAAGCATATTCTTAGTTACTCTAAGGATATCATTAAAAAGAGATTAGAAAGTGAAGAAACTAGTACAGATCCCTGAGGAACATCTACAGTTATATACATAAGAACCCTGACAGTGAACAGTCTATAGTATGTTACCTAGGTCGGTTGAGAACTACATTTTACTTAAATCTAGAACAGTTAGTCTTTGTAGGAGTAAGTTATGGGTCACAGTGCCGAATTCTCTGTCTAAACTAAGAAAGATAGAGGCAATGAATTTTCTATAACTTTTGTGTGTGTTTATTATGTTTAAGAATGTTAGTAGGGTAGTCTTGATAGTACACCCTGGATGAAAACCATGTTGAGTAGGGGAAAGTGTTCTTTATGAGATGACCAAGAATTTGCTTAAGTATACAGTTTTTGAGTATTTTTTGATAACAGTGACATTATGGCAATTGGCCTATAATTTATTAACTGTAGTGAGTTTCCACCTTCATGGAATATAATTATATATGATCTTTTTCTAGAGTTGTGAGGCATGATTTTCTAATATTAATCTGTTTATGAGGATAACTAAAAGGTAAGCTATTGTTTAATAAATATTTACCTGGTAGATGAGTGCTGAGGTGCTGAGTTATATTTGTTTGACTAACTTTTTGATGTTGTCCTCAGACAGACTTTATGTAGAGAGAAGGAGCTGCAATTTGTGTTAATGTTGTCTGATAAAGGAGTGAAGTATGCTATTTGTAGAGATAAACATCTTGATAAAGTGGGTGTAAGCAACATTTGATAGGAATTTAATCTTATTTTGCATTTAATGGTGTGTTTTTTCCTGACTGTTAGCAGGCTGTTAATTTGTTTTGCCTTTGTTTTGTGAGAGGATTGTAGAAAGGTAAGTGTTTTATTAGTGATGTGACCTGGTTTCTTAGAGTCTTTTTTATTTGAAGGGATGTTGTAGTGCTGTCTTTTCTCCATTGTTTCTATGTATTATCTCTCAGTACTATAATTGCTTTTGTATGTGCTGTTAATCATGGTTCAGCATCATGTCCACCTTTATGGCTAAGATTCAGAAATAGGCCTGGCTGTGAGCAGTAAGGCTAAAGCAAAAAGAGCTTTTTAACTCAATCGCAGAAACCAGTGCTTCAGAGATATATTTGCTATCATGTGAAAAGATTTCATTATTGGCCAATGTGCATGTCTCTGAATCACTCAGTGATTACCGCAAACAATAACAAACCTTTTCTACTGCCCTTGTCATAATCATTGCTGGCAGCTGATGCACACACACACACACACACACACACACACACACACACACACACACACACACACACACACACACACACACACACACACCACACACACTGGACATCCATATTTTTGCCTCTTACACTGCCATGTGCCTTCTCCTGGACCCTTAATGTTAGTCAATAAAGCCTGACATTAGAATTTCATAATTCTTAATTCTCATTTGCAGCTTCTTGCTGCAAAAGCTGTTGCTCTATTCACTTTTAAAATGATTTCAGTAATATTTAAATTTTTCCCCTGGTGTCTGTTGTCACAACCACCATATTATATCTATTGCTCATTAATCTAAGGGGATTTGAGAGGTATAGCAGCCTTTCATAGGCACACACACACACACACACACACACACACACACACACACACACACACACACACACACACACACACACACACACACACACACACACACACATATATATATATATGCACGCACATTCACACTACATAACCATACACAGAAGTATTGTCCATATCAAACACCCCACACCCTATTTCACTCCACCCACACACACACACCTACCCTACCTACCCCTAAATAATACCCCCTACTAGGACCACTCAATTGTCTTTTTCTCAGTTTGCTGGTACTATTCAGTGCCCACTTTATATCGGATTAGCTCTGTGTCTCTTCATGCAGTGACCTCTTTGAAAATTATTACTGCCTGCTTGCACAGCACTTGTATGAATTTGAACCCCAGCCTTATGTATTATCCAGGGGCAGGTAGCATAGTATCAGAAGCAGAATGTGGTGGCAGACTGGTACAAGACCCTTTTCAGCCACTAAGATGGCAAAAAGGATGTTACAGTTTAATCAACATGGAGAAATAATTTCAAATTGTACATTTTACCCATGCTAAGTAAATAATGTAACATAACAAAAGCATAAGAATATCATGATAAGTACACTGATTGTGCACATGAACAACATTCACAAATTATTGTCCACCAATAGACACTGAATGCCAAAGAAACTGAGCAGGGATCCAGATCATTCAGAGGTTGTGTCCTGCATAAGCTGATTAACCATATCTCTAAAATAGTCAGATTTATACTGTAGTAAAAGTTCCTTCAACCTTTTCTTAAAAGCATTTTCAAAGTGATCATTTATTTTGATAGACTGTTCATACAGAAGGATCAAGTTTGTAGAAGGATTTTTTCACATGTTAGAGTGTAGGTGAGAATATGTAGTTTAGCAGAATTATAATTTTAAAATCATAGGACAACGAAGCACTTTTTGTTTTCCTGAGGTGGGGAGTAACCTGCTTTAAGCAATTTAAATTTGAATATATTCAGAAGAAACATGGACCTTGTAGAGATAGGGAGCCATTTAGCACATTGAATGGATGTGCAATGATGTTCTGTGGGAGCAGAAAGGTTAATGAATCTTAAAATTTTATTTTCAGTTGCCTTGTAAGATAGCAATATTATAGACAGAAAAAGAGGTGCTCAGAACTTAACAGGTTTATATGGGACACTGTGCAGTTCTCCGGCCTGGCTTCCACCTTAACTGAAAGTTTCAAAGGGCAGCTACCTCCATCTCTTCATCCTAGCTATGCCTCTGGAGGAGCTAAGTAGCAATCAGTTCTAGCTTTGTGGCATAAGCAGATGTGAAACATTGTAAGCCATCTTTAGCTGCTGTAAAGAAAGGGTGTCATTTAGTATTACCTGAAAATATCATTGTTGTCTGGTAAAAGGAACAACAAAAGTGGGTGCAGAAATGTAGATTCGTCTTTTAGCAGTACAAAAATCATGACTATAAATTTGCTAGATTTAATTATCTTATACTTCGCAAGCCAGTTCCAAATTAAGGCAAGGCCATCTTCTACTTTCATAGTTAGTTCTGGGGAGGACTTATGTGTAGAAGTAAATAATATGACGTCTGCATACATGGTAATGCTTAAATGTGGTATGTCCGTTGGCTATTTACATAAAGCGAAAAAGTGGTGGTCCTACCACTATGCCTTATGGAATATTTGATAAAAAAACAGCAGCCTGATTTGGAATTAAGTCCAGAAATTATAAAAAATCTGTTAGATAAATAACTGGTAAACCAACTTGCAACTTCTTCAGAAAACCCATAATAAATAAGCTTTTTGAGTAGAAAATGATGGTTGATAATTTTGATGGCCCCCTTTAAATCCAGAAAGATTGCACATGTTAAGAGATCCTTCTCTATTTTGCCATATATTTGAGAGGTTAAAATATAAATAGCAGTCAGGGTATTGCTTTGGGATGAAACTGTACTGTTTGTCTGTGAGCAGATTAAACATTTGTGTGCATTTAAGTATCAGAATCAGAATCAGAATCACATTTATTGGACAAGTATGCACACATGTAAGGAATTTGACAGCAGTTTCAGTGACTCTCCAAGTATGAAATACATAGATGACATACATACATACAACTATTAAGAACAAGACAAACGACATACATGCAACTATTAAGAAAAAGACAGAAAAGTAAATATACATATACATACAAGGTGCAAAGTGCAACTCAGTGCAAGAAATACTGAAATAAACTCTGAAAGAAACAAGTATTAGCAATATGTAAACAATACTGCAGAATCCTCGGAGGCTTGGGAAAAAGAATATCCCAACCTAATAAGCTGAGTTAACCATTTATGAACTTGATGGCCTGTGGCAAAAAACTATTCTTGTATCTGCTTGTTTTGGTGCGTATTAATGTATAATGCATGGCTAATGGTAACAGTTCAAAAAGATGGTGGCCTGGATGTGAAGGGTCAGTGATGATCTTCCCTACCCTTTTTGTGACTCTGGAATAGTACAGGTCCTGTAAGAAGGGCAAACTAGCACCAATGATAGTTTCGGCAGACCTGACTATTCGATGTAACCTATTTTTGTCATGATTAGACAGAGATCCAAACCACACTGTTATGGATGAGCTGAGAACAGACTCAATGATTGCTGTATAGAACTGAATCAACAATTCCTGTGGGAGGATGAACTTCCTCAGCTGTCACAGAAAATACTTTTGCTGTTGTGCCTTTTTTATGATGAACCCTACATTGGTCTCCCACTTCAAGTCCTGGACGATTACAGATCCGAAATCTTGAAGGATTTCACAATTGATACAGCAGTATTAAATATAAAGAGGGAGGATAATATTGTAGTACCACTAACTAAAGTCCACTGTCATCAACACAGTTTAAGAGTGCTCAGTTCCAGATTATTCTGACTACACCAAAGGGCCAGCTGCTCAACCTCCCGTCTGTATGCAGACTCATCAACATTCCTGATGAGCCCGATGATAGTTGCATCATCTGGGTATTTAATAAGTTTGACAGAGGGGTCCTTAGAGGTGCAGTCATTAGTGTAGAGGGAGAATAGTAGTGGGGAGAGCACACATCCCTGGAGGGCATCTGTATTGATCATGCAATAGCTAGATGTAAATTTCCCCATTTTCACCTGCTGCTTCCTATTGGTTAGAAAATTGGTGAACCATTGACAAGTGGAAGGAGAAACAGAAAGCTGGGAGAGTTTCAAGTGAAGAAGTTCTGGAATTATTGTATTAAATGTGGAGCTGAAATCCACAAACAGAATCTTGCATATGACCCTGGGTTGTCAAGATGTTGCAAGATGCACAGTCTTCTTAGGGGTCGCCACAGTGGAACTCCAGTCCACTAATGATTGGCAGTGGATTTTTATAGTGTCAAGTTGCCAGCCTAATGCCCAACCTTCAAAGAAGGCACACCCATTCATGCATGCACCTACCTGTTGCAAGATACAGTGCAGGCTCATATTAACTGCATCATCCACTGACTGGTTCTCTCGATAAGGAAAATGAAGGGGGTCCAATGAGGGAACTGTAATATCCTTCAAGTGAGCTAACACCAGTCTCTCAAAAGTCTTCATGACCACTGATGTCAAAGCAACAGGCTTGTAGTCATTCAGTCCTGTTATGGTGGATTTTTCAGGCACTGGAATGATTGTGGCTCATTTGAAACATAAGGGAACTTCACACAACTCTAATGATTTATTAAAACTCCAAGTAAAAACAGGAGCCAGTTGATCAGCACATGTTTTTAAACAGAAGGATGAAACCCCATCTGGGCCAGCTGTTTTCTTAATTTGCTGTCTGAAAAAAAAATGATACACATCCTCCTTAGAGATATTTAATGCAGGCTGAATGTGAGAATGTGTGGAAGAGAGAGTCATACAAGTCTGAACACTGACAGAGCTGGTAACAGTGTCATTTGTAGCCACAGGCTTATCAAACCTGCAGTAAAAAGCATTCAAGTCATCAGCCAGCTGGTAATTAGCTGCAGTTTAGGGGGGTGGTTTCTTGTAGTTTGTAATGTTTTGTAGACCTTTCCACACTGATGCAGGATCATTGGCTAAAAACTGTTTCAGAATAGCTCTTTTTAGCCACTTTGATTTTTTTTGTCAGTGTGTTCCTTGCCTGTCTAAAAAGTGTTTGCATATTGATACACTCCTTTTAAAGATTTTTACTAAAGGACAAAGGCATATAATTGCGCTTTAATCTCTGGCTAGTTTATGGGGAGGGACCTTTGTGAAAGGTAAGATCACGGCATGCCTGATGTTGGATGGTATTATCCCAGTTGCTACAGATATGTTGTAAATGTGTGCTAAGGATGCAGCTTTTTTGTGTTTTGGTGTGAATACTGAAACTATGATAAATTCCCTATGGATGTTCTCCTATTCTTTTTTTTTTTTTTTTTTTTTATGGATTATAGAGCTGAAATAGACACGAGAATAGTTAAAAATGCCATGTAGAAGGATAGAAGGATTGACCTCATAGTGTGTTGAAAACATGAAGTGGGCTTTTGTAGGTCGAGATGATATACTAACTTGAACAACTTCTATCACACCTGAAGACAGATTGCTTTTTCATTGTGACTTACGGAAGAATTTGTTGAACTAAATGATTTTATGCTGATTCAGAATCATTTGAGGTTTCCAAGTTCAACTATTTGAAAATTTCTGAAGTCTGGTTTTAGCTTCTTTATTCGGGATCCTTGGGAACCATTTTATGCTTTGATAGTACTGGATTTTTTCTGAATTACTGCTGTATTTTTTCTGTTCAGACAAGGCCCTACTCTGCTTTCTGATTTGTCCTTTCAGACCTTTTGATTTGCAGACATCCATGGTACATAATTCTAATTCAGTATATATGGAACAAATGAAAAATCCAAATAGAAAGATATACAAAATGTAGATTGCACAGAGAAATTACAATTAAAAGATGAGATAGAAAGAAACTATATTTTTCATGATGACAGTTTCAAATTAATGCAAGAGATGCAAATAAGCCAATTGCAATGGCAGAAAGGGGTGCGTGGCCTATACAAAACTTTAAGGGGTATGCAGTAGCATTAAACCGTTCTCACCTGCTAAGACAGGTACAATTCACTCATTAAAATGGGCAAAATGGAAATAAAAAACATGGAAGGCAGTTATTCATTAACTTTTGTCAAAAGACAGAAAAGAAGCAAGCCCGATTACTTGCTTAGATAAGTGAACAAAGTATGCATACAGTAATTAGAAACACCAAAAGTGAAAATGGTTCAGGGAGATGAATTCCCATCTGGAGAAAACGAAGTAATATTGAGGGAAGGAACAACCTATTAAATATATAAACCAGGTAGAGAAATGTATTCAGTTTTGTATGGGTTTGTAGAAGGAAGGAAACCAAATGGAGCTATTCCAAACACTAAGGAAAAGGCTGAATGCCAAACTCTGATTAGCAAACAAAACTAGAAATTGGAAAAATAGCAGCATGGTAGAATAATAATAGCTCAGCAAAGATGAAACCAGCTATGATGGTTAAAATACCTTCAGTTGTCCAAGTCCAGTGAATATGTACAATCAACAAAAGTAATAAAGACTTACTAACCAGAGCATATTACAAACCAAGGTAAAGGAGACTACTGTTGTTGGACAAAGAGCCTGTCTATTAACAGGAACTCATTTACAAGGCAAAGTCTGGCCAAACACAAAAACATACTTGACACTTCACAGCATATCCTGGTGTAGTAATCCAACTGCCACTCCCTCACAAGCCCACCTAAAGAAATGGCTAACCTCCATTTAGTATACACAGTTCAGCCAGTCTTCCAGCTGTCCCTCACAACCTCCACCAACAGAACAAGTTGTCCGTCCAGCTGTCATTCCATCACATTCCCCCCAACTGCTGCAGCTGTGACTGGGTCACTGCAGATGATGAGACAGGGATGCCTGCCTGCCTTACAGGGGTCTTTATTCCTTCTGGTGAGTCAATCCCATCCCCATCATTTGACCTAGTCTGAGATATAGCAGCTCTAACCTGAGATGTTTTGTTTTCACCATATGCACAGGTTCAAAGCATGCCGTACCGCGGTGTCAGTGTTTTCTCTAGATGTCTGCTATGAAGCACACTTCGGAGATTGTTTAGCAGTCTAATGTTCTCCCATCTCCCGTTATCTTGTAATGTTTTCCTCCCTAGATACAGTATTTCTCAAACATTAAGTATAATATTCCCTATGAGGCGGTCACTAAGTGCCTTTTATTTTACTATTCAACACACAAAAGCATGCTTTAGGGCCTATTAAAAAAAGCAGCACTACTTGAGTCAGAAATATTAATAATCTCTTAAGTCATGGGTTTTTAGTCAGGTCTCAAAATTGTTTGCGCTAGAAGAATAAGTTCAGATTTTCTTATTTTGTGATAACTAAAAACATCTATTCCAGTCCAGGGTAGACAAGCAGAAATGTCATGAATTTATCTCTTATTCAAAATGCCATTTTAAAATGAAGGCAGTAAAACAAGTAAGAGATAATCACTTGTTTCTGATACTAGATTTGTCCTACTCACTGAAATGGGAGTCAAAGCCTGTGATAACACTCAAAATGCCTAAGGCAAAGAACCAGTCCTGGATGGGATGGACACCTGCGAGCAATTTTGGGGGTGGGTATTCACAGACATTTGCAAAGGTACACAACATATACCTGCACAAAAAAGTAAGACTACACATCTGGGTAGAGATCGGCAAAACCATACAGCACTAAGCGGCAATGGGTGAGAAGGCACAGAAAAAGGAGTATACAAATGGTTATGCAAATTTTGGTTGAGTGACAAATGAGGAAATTAAGTCTATGGATTACTTAAAGGTATGCAAATGAAGAGAGGGGGAAATGAGTTGAGAAATAACATAGGTGCTTGTATTTGAGAATAAAGGCAAAGAGCACACCACATTGCCTGCAGTATGGATAATTTTTTCATTCACATTCTCATGAGTTTCATGTAATACAGTGCAAGATCGCATAAAGTATTTCTTTGTACATGCTTGGCTATGCTACTCTGCCTCATTTACAAAGTTTCATTTTTGCCATGTATGTCTCCATAAACTGCAGCTATCTGCCTGCTTGTTCTACTCATCCCTATTTCTTTGTTCATGTTTGTTTAGAAGCTCTCTTTTGTCTGCCTACACTAATTTATCTATTTTAATACTGAGTGACAGAGGCTATTCACAAGCTTCTTAGGGACAGATTTCTTACTTAATCTTATTTTCAGAGAACTGCATGCTGCTTTGAAAAAAATGAGATATTGCTGGTGCAGTCATATGGGTTCTGATAATTTTTCTTTTAAAGCATTTTGAAGTCTGCAGGTTAGTTATCGACTGAACTGACATTTGAAGAACGTCTGGAATAAAGCTAGCCTAGGGCAATATTCTCTTACAGGAAATAACTGTGAAAAAAGAAAAGAAGTCTCTAAGGACAGTAGTGGTGTTTGAACTTTTGCCCTAAGGGAGGAGAAAAGGTGAACCTGTCATACTTCCATAAAAATGTCTTCCTAGATCAAAGTAAAGAGGGGATTTTGTAGGTGTACTAGATCAACTGTGCAATATCTCCATGGGACTGATCTCAGAAGACTCATTTCACTTGTTCTTGGGAAATGCACTTAAAAGTGTATATTTGTATACTGTTTTGTGTAAATTATCTTAATCATAAAGTAATTGTGATTGTCTTTTTACTTTTTATTTTTGTTGCAACATTTGATAATTAGTCACTTTATACAGTATACACAATATACAGAAAAGATAAACAACGTTGTACAGTTTCACAGTTTCTTGTCTATTCCTTTAGATGTTCTTCATGTATCACTGTTGCAGTCATTATATTTGGGTTATCTGCTTGCAGTAGCCCTCAGTCGGCCTGATTAACAAAGTCTTGGGCCTGCGTCGGTTGCTGTCCCTTCTTCCATGACGTCAGGTCGTCAGGGGTATAAAACATGCAGCCGATGCCATTACATCAGTCTTTCTTGCTGTGTGGTGCCAGAAGCAGAAGCAGTTCGCAAGTGCCAGTCGGCCGACTCCTGAAATTTTTGTTTTCAAGTTTCAGAACCGAAGTCTTCAACTAAAGCTAAGTACCCCATTGGGAAAACTTTTTCTTGCTCCTTACCGATGTCAGTAAAAGTTAATAATTGCATTACTTGTGGAAAGCAAATACCTCACAAAGATTTTCATTTGTACTGTATTCCTTACCTAGGCCCTGACCACGACATACCTTGCTGTTGGCTTTGTGCTTTATTTAATCAGCGCACTATCCATCGTTGGTATATTTTCGCTTCTAAATATTTCAGTTCTCGGTTTAATTATCCAGAAATGTCGTTGGTTAGCCATTCGACTACCGGGATTCCAAAAAAACACAAAGATAAAGACAGAGACAGGCTGCCGAGGTCCAAAGCTGCCGACGACGCTTCTCCTATGCCAGTCATCAGTTCGCCGGTACTCAGTGAGGTGCTTTCGCAGCCCCTGATACCCGCTACTTATGACTCACAGGCCTCTACTGAGACCCATTTGGAGTCCAGTATGCCATGGGATGCTTCAACTGTGGAACCTGCGGATGTCTCTACCTTGGATGGGTCCACAGCCGTTGTGCAGGCACCGGCTTCTGAGGGTGTATTCAGGCCTACGGATTTGCATATTAAACCGACGCCTCCTTCTTCATTTAGGCCAAAATCTCGAACCATGCCTAAGAAACCGACGCCCAAGCCGCATGCTCAGGCCTCTATGCCTAAAAAACAAATGATAAGAATGGCTGAAGATCTTATAACTCTAATCAGGGGAAGCCATCCTTCCCCTTCTAAGAAACCTAGGACAGAAGTTATTTATGAATCTTCTGAACAGGATTCTGATTTTTCTGATTCTTCTGATGATCTGGATTTGGCCTTATCTACTTATGAGGATTCTGATGCAAAGGACTCTATTCCCTCTGCTTCCCCTCCAGAGGATTTTTCTTTTGGTGAGACCTTACATACTCTAAGGAAGCATTTCCAATGGGAAAGCCAGTATTTTTCTCATTCAAAAAAGAGGCTTAGGGATTTCTTACTCCTGCCTCAGCATGGGCCTTTAGCAATACCTCCTGTACTAGACATTGTTGATGATGGCTTTTCAGAATCTAGTTTGGCCCCTGATTCATTGCCTCCTGCACCCAGAAAACCTGACAGATATTACAGGGTTCCTGATTCTCACAAGTTCCTTTTTAAAAATCCTATTGCGGATACAGAGACTATTTCACAGGGACCCAAGAGCATTAAGGTTTCTACTGCTAAAAATCCTACCCCCTCTGATAGAGACTCCAGGGCTCTGGATAGATGGGGTAAGAAATTTTACACTTCTGCAACCTTGGCCATTAAAGTATCAACAACATGTTATTGGATTGCTTAAACAGAAAATTATGTTAATTCCTGACTGTGCTGAAAATAAAGAATTACAGAATTTAATGCATTCTGCTGAACAGGTTGGAAAACATACTTTGCAATGTGGATTTGATTCATTAGAGGCCTCTTGCAGGGCTGCTGTTACTGGGTCTGTGCTTAGAATGCATGCTTGGCTTAAGGAACAAGGTTTGCTTGATCATGTTAAAGCTAAATTGTTGGATGCTCCCTTAAATCAGGACTGCCTGTTTGCAACAAGGCTGAAGAAGTTTTTAAAAAGATGAAAGATAAAGCTAAATCTATGAAAACTGTTAAAGATTTCTTACAAGTTCAGCCTCCTAGATTTAGTAGGCACTGGCCCTCTAAACATTGGTCCTTTCCAGCCCCTTCCAGGTCTTCTCAAGCCAAACCCAGACACAGCAGAAACCCCAGATTTCAGTCCCATGGGACACACACGACTAGGCAGTGGGGGGTTTCTCCACCCAAACCTGGGAGTAGTAAGACCCCCCCCCATGGAAAACTGTCTCAATTACTTTCTTTTAAAACTACCAAGCACTTCCCAACTGAATGCTCCTTTAGGCGGAAAGATTGGTCTGCAGGCCAAAAACTGGGAAGTCATTACCCAGGACAAATGGGATTTAAATATAGTGTCCCAAGGATACAGATTTCATTTCCACATGTTACCAACTCCAAGCAGGTGGCCAGATCTACCCCCAAATCAGTGAGCAGAGGCCCAAAATCAAGTACTCTCTCTCTTAAACATGGGGGCTATTCAGTTGGTACCAGAAGAGGAAAAGGGACAAGGTTTCTATTCTTGAATTTTTCTGGTACCCAGAAAAGGCAATACATGATTTCCTATCCTGGACATTTCTATTTTAAACACCTTTCAGGTGATTCCAAAATTCAAAATGCTGACTCTTCACCAGCTGCTTCCTATGCTAGGCAAGGATGCATGGTTGGCAACACTAGACTTAAAAGAAGCATACCTGCACATCCCTATCAGGGAGTCTTGCAGAAGATACCTATGCTTCAAAGCAGGCTACATGCACTATCAGTTCTCTGCACTGCCCTTTGGCTTATCTACTGTACCCAGGGTATTCACAAAGTGCCTAGCTCCAGTCATTGCATTTTGCAGGCAAAGAAATATTCAAATATACCCATACCTCGACGATTGTCTAAATCAGGCAGAAAGCAAGGATATTCTTTTGAATCATCTGGCCTTTGTTCAAAGGGTACTGACTTGTCTGGGGTTCACCATAAATAAAAAGAAATCCCACCTGGTACCCTGTCAACATATTATATTCCTGGGAGCAAGCTTGAATACAACTTCCTAGATGGCTTTCCTCACGCCAGAGAAACAGATTCATTTGACAACTTACTTCATATAAGTGGCCACAAAAACCCAGCTATCTGCAAGGCAAATACTGCAAGCCTTTGGGTTCATGGCCTCCTGCATTCTTCTAATTCCATATGCAAGGCTGCATATGAGGACACTGCAATGGTATCTCAAAAGCCTATGGTGTCAACATTCACAGGATCTAGAAGCAAGGATTCCTATCATACCTTGCCTACACCTAGAGTTCCTTTAGTGGGCAGAGGCCTGCCACCAAAACAGGGGACTACCATTCACATTACCCCCTGTCGTCCAAATCTTAACAGGAGATGCATCAGAATATGCATGGGGGGCTCACCTGGCAGGGAAGTGCATTCAGGGCAAATGGAACCCAGGTCAAATGCACCTGCACATAAATCAAAAGGAAATGTTAGCTGTACAGAATGCTCTGACAGCCTTCAAGGACCACATTCTTTCAGGACAACTAATGGTAAAGATGGACAACACCACTGTGATGTGGTACATAAACAAGCAGTGGGGTACACATTCTTACCCCCTCTGCAGAATAGCCATGACATTGTGGAACACAGCCTTGAGCTACCAAGTGAATCTACAAGCTCAATTCTTGCCAGGAAAACTAAATACACTGGCAGACGGACTAAACAGAAACCTCATGGACCCACATGAGTGGAAACTGGAACCAAGGATTTTCAACATGTTGATAAGCAAATGGGGGAGCCCAGATATAGACCTGTTTGCCTCCCCCCAGAACCATCAACTGGACAAATTTTGCACAAGTATTCCCCACAAGCTAGCATGGAAAGTGGATGCTCTATCCTTCAGCTGAAAAAACCTATCAGTTTATGCCTTTCCTCCTCTGCCTCTGCTCTCCAAGGTACTACTAAAGATCAAACAGGACAAGCCAAGGACGATTTTAATTGCACCAGACTGGCCTTTCCAACACTGGTACCCACTCTTGCACAGTGTGTCATGCTTGGCTCCATGGCACCTGCCTCAGCCTCCTTCCCTGTTGTCTCAGCAGGAGAACCAGATTCTGCACCCTCAGCTGCAAACCCTGAACCTAGCAGCCTGACTAATTACCTAATCTCTCCTTTATCATCCCTCAGTAAATTAGTGATGGATATCATTTTAGAGGCAAGGAGGCCTAGTACTAGAAAATCTTATGCTGCAAAATGGAAAATAGTCTGTGCCTGGAACCAGTCTCAAGGAATGAACACAGCAGTGCCCAGTTTACCTCAGATTCTACAATACTTGACTGAGATGCTTCATAAGGGCTTGTCTTTTTCCTCCATCGAAATTCATGCCTCAGCCATTTCAGCTCATTATAGCACAGAGCCTCCCCTCTTCTCTCACCCACTGCTCAAACAGTTCCTCAGAGAGGCCAAATATTTAAGGCCACCCAGGAGAACTCCAACTCCAGCCTGGGATCTTAACTTTGTCTTGGAGAAACTCAGTCTTCCTCCATTCGAGCCAGCTGCTACTGCAGATTTAAAATTTCTTTCCTGGAAAACAGCATTCCTTTTAGCAAACACTTCTGCAAGAAGGGTATCTGAATTACAGGCCCTTATGGCAGTGGGACCTTTCATCATATTTCATGTGGACAGGGTGCCCCTCAGAACCAATCCCTCCCTCATACCCAAGGTGATATCCAGTGTGGCTCTTAATCAGTCCATTAATTTGCCTACCTTCTTTACTAACCCACAGAACAAAGGGGAACGAATACCGCACTCTTTAGATGTGCACAGACAGCTTAGATTCTACTTGGACAGGACTAAACCTCAAAGGAAATCTGAACAACTGCTGGTGGCATTTGCTGCAGGGACAGAGGGGAAAGCTATTTCAAAACAAACCATTTCAAAATGGATAGGCCACTGCATTCATTTCTACTATACGCACCATGGAAAACCTATCCCACAGGGCATCAGACCCTATTCAACAAGGGCTGCATCTACCTCTACAGCCTTTCTCAGGGGCATCCCTACTAGGGACATCCTAGAAGCTGCTACCTGGAGTTCTGTACATACTTTCACCAAGCATTATCATTTGCCAATTTTCTCTAAATCCAGAGCTGGTTTTGCCACTGCAGTCTTGCAGGGCCTTATAGCTGGTCCTAATTCTATTTAAATTTCTCCTCCCAACCTTAGCTTTGGGAATCTACCTAAATGTAATGACTGCAACAGTGAAACATGAAGAACATAGTACAGTTGTGTACACTTACCATAAATGTAGATGTTCAAGTGTATTCACTGTTGCAGTTCTGGATACCCTCCCACCAGCACCCTTTCTTCTTTTGGCTATACCTCTACTCTGACTTACTATGCTCTAAAAGCTTTTTTTGGTGTATTTGATTTTTTGTTGGAGGTATATCCTTGTATTTATAGATTTAATTGCTTCCCATTAGGGGGGCCCTGACATCTGGGGCAAGAAAAACTGATGTAATGGCGTTGGCTGCATGTTTTATACCCCTGATGACCT